>NW_017307324.1:0-2129 GCF_000935625.1 Nanorana parkeri
AACATTCCTACCAGACCTGAAGGGCCTGGTATGAATTGGGAGGGAACCCCACGCCATTTTTTGGTGGATCTCAACAGGGGGGGGGGGTTCCTCCTAACATTCCTACCAGACCTGAAGGGCCTGGTATGAATTGGGGGGGAACCCCACGCCATTTTGTCGGTTGGTTTTCACTTGGGGTATGCTCCCTCCTGACATTCCTAGCAGACCCAGAGGGTCTGGTATGGATTGGGGGGGGAGCTAAGGCATTTTTTGGGGTTCATCATCTTGTGCAGAGTGTCAAAAATGTCATGTTTTTAATATATTAATAGCATGTACATGCCTGGATATGAGCGCAATACGAGAATATATGCGCGCATAGACGACTACTTGCGCGCAGGATTTTCGCAGGTGCATATGTACCATTTGGAAGCCATTCACAACAGCATAGAAATGATGTACACATTTCCATTTGTGTCATTGGCATATATGTACTGTTGTTGTTATATTTTTGTGTCTGTAGATTTATCAGTTTTCTGATTTTGGCCAGGAAGTTTGCATTGCTGTATGTGGATTAATTCCACTCACTTGATGCAGTATTTGAACCGGGGAAATAGGTGTTGTGTGGCAGGTCCTCTAACCGCTCAGCCACTGGGCTTCCCTTTGCTGTTTGTTGGTTGTTGCACATCCCTATTGAATTCTCAGCATTTTAACACGCCATGCGTGCGCGTTGGTAGTATTTATCAAGCATCTTTATAACCTGCATACGCTTCCGCGCCAAGCGTATACGCGCGCAATCGGCGTGTTTTTGCATGGCGTGTTTGTGGCGTGTTTGTGAGGTTAGTAAATCAACCCCATGTTGTCATATACATCAACTACTCTTAATTCGATATCTGAAATAACAAGAAATAAAGAACATCTCATCATAATTCCACATTATTGTCGGTGTTTTGAGGTTTACCAAAGGTTAGCATTATGGGACAGCACATTGGTGGGTTGTTCACTATGTTTGGAACGAAGACCTGCAAAGACCCATAAGAGTTAGAGAGTTAGCAGAAATTCGTAATAATTAACTGTAATTCCTGTCCTTAATGGAGCATCAATTGGTTATCAAAGGACAGGACGAGAAAGAAATGGCAGACTGTGCAGTATATTCTCTGCATTGGACTTTGTATTACTGTAAATACCAATCATGACACATGTATTAGCTTCGGTGCAGGCAATGCTTCGTATGTTTATAATGAAGCAGGCATTGAACGTTTTACTGAACATCATGCTTAGCTCTGCATATTAAACTAAACATCAGGCAGCAGTTTGTCATAAAATGTATTGCATCCATGGCCTATAATGACTCTGATGGGTGGAAATGGAATTATTACTACAACGCACCTGTGTAGTGACATAGTCACGCTAATGTCCATAAATGGTACAGCAAAAATATACCACCATAACAGACATTTTAAAACTGCCACCTATGGCAGCACAACTTTTTTTTTTAAACAAATACATTCACAAGGTTTAAAGCAGACCTTGCATAAATAACACAAATACTGTAATTAAACCTTAAAGAAAAAAATATATTTGGGAAAAAAGGAAAACATTCACCCCACACCCTGCACAGTGCAACACCACATTCTAGTGACATTTGAGATCCTCAGCATTCCCAGTATCCAGTGACATTTTAAGATATTCTGTTTGCCATAGCATGAGATCCCAAGTGATCAGGAGAAAAATACCCTTATGCGTATCTCACATAAGATTACTGTGCTCATAGACATAAAATGATTGGAAAATCTGAATGTAAACTATGGCATGTAAACATGTGTACTCAACGTAGTGCAGTAACTGTACTTCCAGCCACCACTATCTCATTCTCATCATATGACCGAGCTCAGCTGATGCAGTGAGAAGCGTCAAAGCACACTTTGGCTGCATAGTACAACAGCTCTCTGCTTTCAACCTGGCTGCAGGCTGGGGGGCACTGGTCCAAGGTCTGTGCCACTCTGCACTCATATTGACTGGATGTGGGCATATCTGCACTGTGTAGACCTCCCAGGGCAGGCCTAAATTGAGGAAAAAAACACTAACTGGCTGTTAAAACAAAAACCCAGCCATTTAATCCTTTTCCATGACGTTGGTTGGTTGGGTGGGTG
>NW_017307324.1:2456-57167 GCF_000935625.1 Nanorana parkeri
GGCAGGCCTCCGAACAGCAAAACAAAAATAACAAAAAAAACACTCCCGGTGCTGACAGATCTTCTTTCTAACCATGAAAGTCTATTGTCATTTGCCAGTAATCTTGTTAAAAAATAATTCAGTCCATTGTCTGTGCAGTCAAATCATTGAGCAGGGAAAGATGAATTACTTGTAGTGCATTAAATGGAGCTTGTACTGTATATGAATTTCCATATTCTGGAATTCTTTACATATTCAATATAAACAATGTATGCAGTTTGACTATAATCCCAGTACTTGTTAAGAAGCTTAAAGCATAAAATCGGTTGATTTCAGAGTCTTTTTGAGTTCAAGGTCAAAATGATTATGTAATGTTTTGATTTCTATTACATTTTTTATTAGATAGCAACTCCTCATACCATAGTCTATTCAAATGCTTCTTTATCTGAGTTGTTAATTAAAAGCTGCTCACACAAGACCTTTTCTTAATCCAGATCAGCCCTGGGACCAATTAAAAAAAATAGCATTAAACACTTTGCTGTTCCTACAACAGATTGCCCACATATGCTGTTGTGTTTAACATGGAACTTATGATAAGATCACTTATCACATGTGGGACGTCATCATAATCTCCATTTCAAAAATAATTACGGAGGAAGCTGCTTAGGATAGTATGATGTGGTGCAGTGACCACCAGGCCAAATCGGTAACAGCAAAGGAATGTATTTTATGTAAGACGTTATCGGGCACAAATTCCTATTTTATTCACTTAACATTAAGGTTTTTTTAAAATATTGCAATTAGTATGGACTCTTAGCATGTTGAAAATACAGCATTTGTTGCGTCAGTCCTTCACACATGGATAGTTTTTATGGAGATATCAACATAATCTTTACTAAATCTCACTAAAATGATCAGTGGTTTGCTTGTATAGTAGATTTGCCTTGCATACAGTTCAGTGAAGTTTTATTACAAAAAAAACAACAAAAAAACACCTAACACTGTTGGTGCATGTGATTTAGGCATGAAAAGTGTTATAAGCAGAAATGTTCTTGTTGTCCTTTGTTTTCATATGTAATGTCTTCAGTCCGCAGTGTAGACTGCAGACATATAAAAAAAAAAGTTCCTCTTAGCTCACTTCTCACACAGAAGACCCTATGGGTTTGAATTGAGCTTCAGATGTAACTTTTTAAAATGAGTAAGACTTTGTCAAGTCTTCTTATCTGGAGGGTTATTCACAAAGCTGTCAAAGGCAGCCGAGTGAATAATCGAGCGAACGTGAACTGAGCCGATTGACGTTCAGCTATTCACTTCAGCTCAGTACGGCTGATTTCAGCCGTACATTGGCTGAAATCAGTCGTACATTGGCTGCCTTCGGTCAGCCGAACAGGTTCAGCTGAGCCGAAGTGCAGAAGTTCAAGTCAGCCTATCCGATCCCACATCTGGATCGGCTGAGCTGAAGCTCCGGGAGTTCTCTCGCTGCCGTTCGCCCCTATTCTCATAGGGGCTGAACGGCATTGAGTGAACAGCCGAATGCCGCCGAGCAGCAATTGGCTCAGCTATTCTGCTCACTACCTCCGAGGTAGCGCGCAGAGTAGAAACAATTTAAACAAAAAGAAAAAAAATGTTTACAAATTATTTAAATAAATGTTTAAAAAAAAGGTAAGATTTAAAAAAAGTTTAGAAAATAAAACAAAAATTGTGTAGGATTCCCCCCAAAGTCATACCAGGCCCTTAAGGTCTGGTAGGAATTTTAAGGAGGAACCCCACCCACAAAAAGGGGGGGGAACGTGGGGTCCCCCTAAAATTCCCAAACTGACCCTTGATTCGAGAATAGGCCTGACAGGATAGAGGGGGATGAGCAACCATCTCCCTCCCTACCATATCAGGCCACATGCCCTTGCCACTGGGAGGGTGCTTTTCCAGGGTTGCCCCTAGAAAAACACCTTGTTCCAGTGCCGATGGGGACAAGGGCTTCTTCCCCACAAGCCCTGGGGCTTTGGTTGGGGGGGGCGGGCAGGGGGGCATATTCACCTCAGGGTACCCCTTGTATGGCCCGCCCCTTGTGAATAAGTAAGGGGTACTTGTACCCCTACCCATTCACCAAAGGGTTAAAATAGAATTTAAATAAAAAGGCCAGACTTTAATCAAAAAAACTTTAATTGGAATACAAACACAACAAAGCATTTTTGACAAGTCCTTTATTTAAAAAAAACCCAAAAATGGATCCACCAATGTAATCCAAAGGATTACAGGATAACAACTTGGCAGAGCTCGCCATGATATCATGGCCGGCTCTGCCCAGTCGTCAAATAACTTGAGGACACTGGTCTGTCATTACATGACAACAGCTGGACGGAGCCAGCCGTGACATCATTGCAGGCTCCACCCAATTGTTGTTGTTTAATGACGGACCAGCATCTCCAGGTCATTTGAGGATACCGATCTGTCATTAAAATGCAACAACTGGGTGGAGCCAGGTGTGACATCTCAGCTGGCTCGACCCAGCTGTTGTCATTTACGGGGCAGACGATCTGCTTCGCAGACCATTCGCCCCGCTTCGGCTGAGGCTACAGCTCAGCCAAGCCGAAGCATATGCGCCTTAGGCTGCTGTACGGGCTACAGTGAATAGCCCATACAGCAGCCCTTCTGTTCCACTGAACCGAAGGGCTCTGGCGGCCGAAGTGAGCCGAAGGATCACCTGAAGCTACGGCTGGATCCTTCGGCTCATTAGTGAATAACCCTCTGACTTTTATTTGGCTTAAACTAATCACATGGAGTTTAAACACTATTTTCAGCCTTATTCATTAATGTATTCTTAAGTGCAATAGCCCAAACAAAAAACAACCCAAAATCATCTGGTGCTGGTCTGACTACAATAAAAGAACTTTCTGAGATCCACCACTCCAGGTTTAAAACATTTTAAAAATTGCAGCTTTAAAACAAAAATAAAACTTGGGAGATGTACCACTGTCTGGAGCATATGCAAACATTATGGAACACAACAGAGATTAGAAACAATATAGTGCTGGAGGAATGGCTCACACCATGTATACAGATTTATAAATGCAGTCCACTTGATGCAAACAGAAGAACTTCCAAACTCAAGAACAAATTTGAATGCTTAGCAAGCATTAAAGTATATCTAAACCCAAGAACAAAAATGTAATATATTGCAGCCTACCAGTCCTTAGATATAGTGGTTGCATTTGTTTTCTTTTTTCCCCTGGTGATCCTGCCAGTATCACACTACCTGTCCTAGGGTGATAACGCTCACTCACTGTACTTTATACAGGGAGAAGCAGCATTGTTACTCTAGGACAAGACATATGTTAGAACTACAGAACACCCTTCCCTCCTCATCTCCATAACATGGGAGGATGAGATCTGACATGCACAGAAAGAGCTGGGAATAATCCTAACTGCAAACAGGACAATGCATACAAAGAGCCTAGGAAGTTATCTGCCTACAATATTTCTGGCAGGATCAACAGGTATTTTTATACTTGTTCCACAGATTGTAATTTCTCATGAACAGGGCCCTCCGAGTCCTAACCCCCAGTATTGAATTCTTGACACTATGTACAATAAATCCTGTATACTACTACTACTACCACTACAACTACTATCACTACTACTACTAATAATAAAAATTATAACAAACCCCTTTCAATGTGTACAAATATAACTGAACACTAAGCAGAACATATTTGTAAACAAAACCGCACATACCCAAGCACACCCAGATACACAAGTATAAACCAATCTGATAAAGTAATCTTAGAGACTATTGTAGTCCAGCACAGGGACAGTATCATACCCCTGTAAATGTCATCTTAGCATCAGCCCTCCTAGTGGTCTCACTTCCTATCTCCTGTGTAAATGAGTGAGAAACAGCATTATTATTAGCAAGTGAGTCATACCTGTTACATGTCACAAAGTATTTGGTCAGATCTTGAAATGGACGATCATTCTGACAACAGGCAGGGTATAAGCACTTGAACTGCTATTAAAGCCTAATGGAGAATCTCTGTTACTTATACTGAGGAGATCAGGAAACTGACTTTCCTTCTTTAGCCGCAGTATAATGAGAAGGAAATGGAATTTTTCCCTGTTAATTAGAGAGGCCAGGTTGAGAGATCCCCTTTGATCTCTTGAACTGAAGACCTGTATCCTGAAGTCATCACATCTCTGTTTATAAATCCTAGGGCTCACTCTTCTCACTTTCTAAAGCATTCATCTTTAAGGTTGCAAGAAGGTCAAAGATCAGTACCTGAGGTAATCTTAAATAGAGGTTAAATGCATGTTTAAATGTTTCATTGCCTTTATTGAAGGCCTCAATAATTCTGAAGTAATTCATTAAAAATTGATGTACGGAGACAGGGGTTTTCTAATCAGTTCTGCCTTTTTGCATCAATACGATCTTCAAACCTGAAATATCACTTTGATAAATGTCACAGGAAGATATCTCTCCAAAAATAGACCATTGATTGCAGTAAAGTAACTGGACTTACATTATAATAGGGGTTTTCGCAGCATGTATATATTACTAAACCAAAATAAAAGCATATGCCCAGTGAATTTAAACTAAATTAACAATAAAGGAAAATAATCCTCAAAATCACAGTTTTTGACCCTGGGACAATAAATAATCCTTAGATCATCAAGCTCTACGCTTCAATAAATATATAAGTTTTGCTTCTATTTGTGGTATATAGATATAGATAGATAGATTAGATAGATAGATATATTGTATATATGTATACACACACACATATGTATATATATATATATGTATATATATATATATATGTATAGCAATGTAACCGTGGTATATGTTGCAAATTAAACTGTGAGTATAAAATGAAATGTAGGCACCTAAGGGTATATTCTGATCTGTACCTTGATGGATGCCTCCCACCCTCAGTGTGATCGACCGTACCGGAATGTGTGGTACCACAACACCCTGCATTCCAGTGAGGTACGATCACAAAAAATAGTACATGCACAATATTTTGCGATCGCACCACACTGGAATGCATGGCTTTAGGGCTCATTCACACCAGGTGCACTAGGCTGCATTGATCTGCATTGATTGCTGTCCATGTGACCTGTTCACATCATACATGTGTGTTCTGTGTAAAATGCAGTATATCTGCAGTTATACACAATGCAATGCATGTCCCTGCATAATGTTCATTGGAGTGTTTTTATTTTCAAGTTTAAAAAAGTAAACAGTGCGATGTGCTGTAACAACGCATCGCACTGTCACCATCCTGACCTGTTATATGGAGCATGGGCTGCTGTAAACGGCCCTTAATTATTCACAGGCTCCCGACTCTTTTTATGGACTCCAACACTGAGATCTGTACTTATCTCCATGCTGGATGTTTGGCTTACTGTACATAAGAAGAATACAGCAGGAGGAGTAAGACTTCACAGCAGTAGGACCAGTAAGAATTGAGCAGAATGATCTCCTTTCAAAAGGTATGTAAGAAGCCACTTGTCAAATTAGTCTACATCCACCCACAACTAAATCTCAGTGTTGGTTGGACAGAGCCTTTGTTTGTTTCGTATATAAGCATTGAAAGCATGTGAAATAAGAAAAGCTCACAGCTCACATCTTTATTTCTATGTCAAAATACTCATTAGATTAAATCAGCAGAACAGCATCAATGTATGAAAAATGCAAATAAGTCATTAATAATGTTAATGTGACCATATAACTGTCTGCGCCCTGGAGACAGAACCGCAGTGTTGCTGTGACCAGCCCACAGCAACGACTTGGCAGGCGGCCACCTATGTTGTGTTATCGAGCTCCACTCGTATAATCTCACTGTGACGTAAAGCGGTTTTGTCATCCAGCCTTCCATTCGTGCACCTCCTCGGTAGCGAGGCACTGACGCCATCTGAGCTATATCGGGTAAGGGCAGAACACCAGGCACTGTGACAATATGCCCTTGACATCCAATGAGTCTAAGAAAAGTGCTGCTGCAAGTAAAATTAATCATTGGCCTCATTAATGTGCCGTTGGATCCAGTTTCAGGGTCTGACATGGGAATCACTGGCTCCTCTCAGCAGTGCTGTCTGCAGGATGTTTCTGTTATCATTTCATTTCATAACGGCATGCCAGCTCAGGTCCTATGGGAGGGCCCGTGGAAGAGAGAGCGAGGGGCACTGCTTGTCCTGGCAACTAGTTCAACTGGCACCATTTCAGATAGCACTGAAGGAAAATGAGCAGCCAAGTTTGGCAATACGTTGATATTAGCTGCGATACAGGAATGTGTCTTGTTCCTGCTGTTTGTTACCAGGGCACAGACAGGGACTTCTAATGCAATTAACAACGTCTTCCTCCAATAGATGTGTTACAAAGTTTTGTGCTGCTGGAAAGAAACGAGCAAATAAAGGAAACACGTTATGCCTGCTGCTGCTGCTATTAGCATCTATAGAATCATTATATAGTGACAAATACAGATCAACTGGAGGTAAAGAAAAGTGGTTTGCAGCCCCTGCCAACCAAGCCGAGCTTAAAGAAGAACTCCGGCGAAATGTTCTATTAACCCTTGCAGTAGGGCTACCCCTGCATTGCAAGGGTTAAGTGCACATTTTGGTCTAGGGAGGGAAATGAAAAAAGTTATACTCCTCCAAGCCAGCTAGCTAGCTCTTAGGCCTGGTTCACACCTGGGCGTTTTGTAGCGCGTTCAAACCCTCTGCAAAACGCACAGACACCGAAATCCCATTATTTCCTATGGGTATGGTTCACACCTGGGCGTATTACAGGCCGTATGAACGCGCTACAAAACGCCCTACGCCTTGGGGCGTTTTTGTCGCGCATTTCCATTGGGATACAGCCAAGTAGCCCTCGAAAACGCGTGTTTGTCACGCGTTTTTTACCGCAAATGGCGGTAAAAATGCGCGTCACGAAACGCGCGACAAACGTGCATATTCGATACGCCTAGGTGTGAACCCAGCCATAGACCAGTCCCTGAAGCCTCTCCCCCCGCTGAGTCATCACATTCTATACACAGTGTACAGGATGTGTGAATTCTGAGGGACTGACCATTGCTACAGCGGCGGAGGAGACAAGCTGGAGAGAGAGCGCTGTCACAGTGGGCCCCCTCGGGTGAGTATAACTTTCTTATTTTCTTCTCTAGACCAAAACGGGCACTTAACCCTTGCAGTACGGTGGTAGCTCCACTTGTAGACTAATTGTCCAATACACAGATTGCCACTAGATGAAGAATTGATCAATCTGTATATAAAATATAGTACAGCAAAATTTACCTTTACCCCTTATTCACACCTGTGCATTCCGTACGCACTTGTGCACATTCATGTGTGATTGTTCACGCTGGTGTGCTGTGGTTGCCACGCATCACTATTGAGTTCAATGGAGCCTGCAAAAAAGCTCAGTTAGCAGATTTTGCGACAGATGTTTTTTGTGCGCATTTGAATGTGTTTGCATTGAAACGCACAGCAAAAATGTGCATCTTCCTGGACGCATTTGGGGTGCCATTAGAAATGAATGGCAACGCAAGCATGTTTCATTTGGGGACCTGTGATTTCTAATTACGCACCTTGCAGAGCCCACCTGAGATCCCAAACAGCTCACCTGAGAGTGACCCTGAAGAGCCCACCATAGACTCTCTCTCAGGGTCTCAGGTGGGCTGGTCACACCCCTGCGTACCTCTTACCTGTCAGCCCCGATCTGGTGTCCACCTCCTCCTCCTGCACGGTCGCTGGTTGGCCCTGCCTCCTCTTCCATTGCTGGGCCCGCCTTCTCTTCCATCGCCAGGCCCTGTCTCCTCTTCCATCGCTGGGCCAACCCTCCTCTTACATCACTGGTCCTTCCTCCTCTTATGTCACTAGGCCCCGCCTCCTCTGCTGCCAACGCCGGGCCCAGTATCCTCCTCCACAGCTTTCACTGACACAGAAGCAGCTGTGAGGAGTAACGCACCCCTGCACAGATCACTGACAGGTTGTCGGTGATCTAACAGAGACACGTTCCTCCTCACACCTGCCAGTGACAGTCAGCAGCCTGAGATGCCATAGCGACCCAGGCGGCCCATACGGCATCAGGAAGATGTCCTGGCCGGGCCCCCCTGTGCCGTGGGCCCCATAGCGGCCGCCTGGGTCGCCATGGCGATTGTTACCCCACTGATTCTATTACATATCCCAAAAATAGAATTATTCCTCTTATTAGGACAGTAGGCAGAGCCATAAAAATCAGTCCTTTACATCCCAAATGCATAGTGCAAATATAGCCTAATATTATATAACCAGTCATTCCAAATTGCAGGGACATTTCAGGCTTTTTTGCCACTAAGTTGGGTTTGGGACCCAGGATAGGGTGAGAAGGGACTTATTCAAGTCAAATTTCAAATGCTGATTAAATCATTTATGGTGTTCCTTCTGTTTTCTTACAGAATCAGGTGGTCCCCTGATCACTGGTCCTGATATCCTGTCCCTTCCAAGGTCCTTTGGAGCCACCCTTGTGTGTGCTAGTAAGCTGTATCTCCACAAACACACAGGCACAGCAAGGTTTAAGTCACTCCCCTGTCCCCCCTCTTCCCACCTTCCTCCCTTCTCCAAGATAGTAGATGGACAGATGCTAGAGATTGTGCTATCCCTTGTGATCTTGTGCTGGACAGGAAGTTTAGAAAAGCTGAGTTGAGAGAGTTGGGCCAGCTATTTGGAAGCATGATGACTGTAACTGCTTGAGAAAAAAATGTAAAAGAATACTTTGCTGGGCAATGTATATTTGTTTGATCTGGATTCATTATTGAAAACAAAAATTAGATTTCAATACTACTTTAAAAGAGAACTATGGGGCAAGTGTTTTTCCCCATAGTTCTCTTTAGGGTCACGGGAGGACATATAGTAACCTCCTCCTGTAACCAAAGCTCAGTATACAGTGGTCTATTGCCGGCGATATACTGAGAGCGCCGCAGCTGGGACGGATCCCGACAGTCGAGATCCACTCAGCTGCATGAGTCACAGCTGGCTCTGCCTATCTAGAGGCAGAGCCAGCTGTGCCCACCCCCTCTCCATCCGTTCCTCTACTCAGCGCTGGAGGATTGAAGAGGGGAGAGGGGAATCTCTGCAGGCAGTGGTGACTGCCAGTCACAGCTCACTGCAGGGAGACAATTGGGAAGTGAGCAGATCGGTGCATGTTTCTGCTCACTTCCCCATCAATAGAGCCGACCTGTGACAGCTTCTTTGTCACAGGTCGGCTCTATGAGGAAGAGATGAAATCACTCACCTCATAGTTCTACTTTAAGCTATCAAAAATGTCTCAACTGTGATCAGTGTGTAGCATAGTAACGCCTTCAAGGCATTCACCCGGAACCCCCACTGTTCCAAGGCAGAAGTGCTAACCCCTAAGCCACTGTGCTGCCCCAAAGTTATGCACTCATGATATATATTTTATATAAAACCAATACTTCTGCACTCAAGTGTATTAAATCTAAACTATAGCTTGCCTGCACTCCCAATGTGTAAACACAACCAAAAATCACAATAATCATAAAAACAATATTGATTATTATGACTCATGCGATATACACATGTAGCGCTCACCCCTGAAAAAGCCTCTGGTAATTTAGGGTTTTCCTATCTGTTTAGCAGTTACCGGTCCTATTAGAGCGACCAAAAATACTTTCTTGCAACAGAGAGCACCCAGGAAAAGTCTATGACTCTATGAGAGAACAGTCACAGTACTTGTATTGCACCAACTGGCTTCTTCTCTTCTGTATAGTGCCTAAGTCTAGGGTGAGGAATCTCTCTTACAGGGTCCAGATGGCAGCTCTTACCAGCTCCTCTGTGACACCCGTCAGTAAGCAGATCCTTCCTCCAGCTAGGGTTCCCACCTGGCCAGGATACACCTGGACAGTTTGGGTTTTAAATGCTGTGTTCGGGTTTCATGGCAGCAGAAACCCGGACACAAGATGTCAGGCAGACAGGGGCAACCAAAAATAAGATAGGGGCTACTGGCCCCCCATTGAAAATAGTCTCAACTGTGATATTTACATAAGAATGGGTGGCTCTATTTACATATGAATAAGCCATGTCTGCGCGTCGCTAGAGTGTTCGGGTTTCACTTGAAGAAAAGGTGGCAGCCCTACCTCCAGCCCAGCTTCCTTCAGGTTTCTTCTCCAGTAGCATCTTAGGCCGTTGAGCCCCCAGCACCTGCCACATGCTAAGGCCTAGGTCAGACATCTTGCAAACACACAGACCTCTACCCAGGGAGAAGCACCAGGGGAGAGAGTGTTCTGGAAAGGTGTTCCCAAATATTTATCACGGTTCTCTAGCCATACCCCTGAGTAAGCCTGCTCAGGGACTGGTCAGAGTCAGATGCATATTCATAATCTGGCAATTGATCCTCCCACACTGTATGCTGGATCTCATCCCAGCAACAAGGGGAGACAATCAACCAATCAGACTTAGAGAAACCCGCAGAATATACAACATCCAGACTGACTACAGTCTAGAAATAAACATACTCAATTTAGTAGCTACACAACTTTTTACGGCTTTCTGACAGCAGCTTGCATGCTAAAACTCTTATTATTAGTATGAAGGATGGTGTCTTTGTGTGCTGACGGTGGGGGTCAGTACTATTTGTCTTTACAACGCTAAGCACTGTTTTTTATCTTTTTTTTTTTTCAACTTTATTGAAATGTCACTTTGTGACATTTTGTTCTTTTCTATGCATTGTGGGTGGGCAGAGACTTGCAGTACCATGCGTAATAATGCGTACAAGCTGAATTATTCCGCACCTCTATACTCCACTGTGGTGCGAATGGAGCACATAGATAACAATTGTTTTCTATGTGCCCTTGCAGAGACCTGTGTTGTTCAGGTGCAGAGAAATGCAGGTCTGCACACAAATAGAGTGGACGAGCCCTTAAAGCCTAAACTTACTTTAAGATGATTGCTTTGTCTAATTGTCCTTAGAGTTGTGTAAGTAAAAACAGCTTGCCAGCCATGTAGGACTGGGCCGTTTCTTCTTCACGGAAATTACATATACTGATATCAGGATGTTTGACAACATCATTGTACAAACAAAAGCTTATATTTTAAAAGCAATAAGTAGCAGAACTCTATTTTTTCATCTGCTGCTCACTGACTTTCATCGGCTGTGTAGCTCCCTAGAGGCACAGTGCTCAGATCAAGGATTAGGGAAGTGACTGGTCAAAGGGCAGCAGAGGGCACTGCAGACCAGTTCAGGTTAAGCTGTGGTCACTTTATCTTTTTCTTCTGTTGTTGACACAAGGACATGAGGTCCTGGCCTGAGGTTTTCCTGGCCAAATGTGTTTACAAGCAGGTCAAGGACTTGTGGACAGATGAGCATTACAGGAACAACTTTACAACTGAGAAAACTGCAGTGGCAAATGTGATCATAGCAATTGCTGCTGTCATTAATAAGTCATTGTTTAAAAAATGCTGAAAAGAGCCTGCTCATGGGAAAAGAAAACCTGACACAGAACTGACTTTGTATTTATTCTCTAAAGTCTGACGTATCATTACACAAAGTAACAGATTATTTGCTGTTGTAGAACATTTCTTTTAGAAATTTCTATATTTTTTTTACCCTGCCTGACTTCACTTGTAATTTTCCTCTTTTTTTTTTGCACACACACAAATGGGAAAAATTTATATGCAAAAACGTATGTGTATGTATCAGTGCCGGAAACACTGGATGACAAGTAATTCATTATAATAAGATCTAGGAAGTTGTGTTTTATCTGCAGGACAATTGCTATTTGGTACCTTTTCTGTATTTTGAACAACTCCAACAAGCAGGTTTTCATTTTTTAGGAGGCTGGCATTTTTTCTCTTTTTCAGGTTCATTTTTATTCCTTTTTTTTTTTTTTGGTGGTATTATAAAAAGACTAAGATTCCTTCCTTCCCTGATTGACACAAATGCTAATGTCATAAGCATGACAGCACACCTTATACTGCTCACGTCAGGTTGTAGTGCCTTGCATTAGCTAAGATACTAGTGACTTACCAGAAATGGAGAGCAAGAGTTTCTGGTTATGAATAAATTAATTGGTATGCAGGTTGGGCTGCTATATAATGCTAGCCCAGATTTGGGATAGGCTGCTTTAACTACCACTGTTGCAGAGAGAGACTGCCTAGAGCAGGGATGGCCAAACTCTGGCCCTCCAGCTGTGGTGAAACAACAAGTCCCATGAAGCATCTCTCTCTGGGAGTAATGTCTGTGAGAATCTTGCAAAGCCTCATGGGATTCGTAGTTCCACCACAGCTGGAGGGCTGCAGTTTGGCCATCCCTGGCCTAGAGCAACAGAGTGCTGTAATATGAGAGAGAGAGAGAGAGAGAGAGAGATGTAGGCAAATTAGCTATAATTTCGCTCTGAAGTTGCTAGAGGGCCAGAAGACAATACAGTTGTCCATTGGTTTTATAAGGTAGCAATTTTGACAGACCTCAGATTTCAGCAACCCAGGATAAAACTTTTATGTTGTAACCTGCTTTACATGTAAGAGCGCTAATAGCTCCTCTAAGAGTAATAAAATTACTAGACTGCTCACTCTGAAAGGAGGTGCTGGACTCTTGCTTATGTAGTCCTGGCTGGCAGCCTGTTTAAGACACAGGAGCCACACAGAGAGGGCATTCTTACTACCAAAGCTTGTCTCTCTCCCTCTCCTTGATAAGACAGTGCAGCAGGGAAAGGAGAAAGGAGGACTTTTATTAACATGACCCTGCCCACTGGCAGAGTGGTCTATGTTCTGCATCGAGCCTGGGAAGAGATGCGTTAAGCTGGTGTGACATAAGTGATGGAGTGTGGAGCATGCAGTCACTTCAGTAGAAGGAAAAAGTAAAATACACAAGGACCGACAAGGGTTGTGGACTATAAACTCCACAGATGGAGAGGGAGTAGTACAGTCTGGCAGCTGAGCAGAGAACCCACACGGACACCAGATACAGGCACAGACTTGAGAGGGAAGCCTATAGTGCCTGCTACCTCTCACTCGGCCTATGAGAAAAATGTGATTGACAGAGAGGCATCCCGGGATCAAGGGACCTGTTATCGGTGAGAGCTGTACCACCCAACCAGGGAGTGGCCTCTTTTGTGTCTGCTTTTCCTAGCCTCTCAGGACAGCGTTCGAGTGATCAGTTGCCATCAGGAGGGCATCTACACAGGATCAGTGTGTTGAAAGGCCTTTGGCCACCCTTTTAATATACAACTTTTTTGTTAGTTAGTTTAACTTAGCTGTGGCCAGCAGATATTTGCCTAAAGGAGACTGCATTTCCCATCTTCACCATTTGTGACTCTGTAGGGAGCTTCCTTTATTTGTGGATCACTAGTACCCTCACTTGAGGTTGAGCGTTCAAATGCAGAGTTCAAGGGCCCCACCACCATCAGACTTTGTACTTAACAACCGACTAACCAGTAACTAGGCAGGGCCTGAATGTGTACCTAAACTGCATTGTTACTTGCACTATTTTACATTGCAAGGATATTTACCTCCATTACGGCTATTATTGTTATGTTAGAGTCATTCCCCTTTACCTTTCTCAGTGTGTCCTGGCAAGGGCAGTTTCACAGGCAGTCAGAAAATGGTTTTTCAATATTTTCAGGATTTGATATATATCGGGTTAACCCCGTCATTGTAGAAACTGTTTAAACAGCACCTACCTTACAGGGTGTATTCTTGATTACAGAAAGCTAATTTTTATCACTACTAGTGGGTTGATGAGTTGTCAGGTCCAGTTAGGACAAGTCACTATTGGGAATTGCAGGAGGACCTAAAAATTCAGCCCCCCAGCTTGAAAAATCCTAGCTAAACTTAAAAACGAGACTGCTTTCCAAAATCCTATGTTGGGTGACCGAGGGCCATGTTATACACACTTAGTTATAAAAACCATTGGATCAGACAAGACCTGGCCCCCTCGGGATAATGGCAGCTCCCCCTGGGCTATCAATAGCTTAGTGGGCCCAGGGCAGCCATCCCATTTGCAAATACAATAAATGTGGTTGTTCAGGGAAGCTGATTACAGGGCTGACATTGTGAGCAATGATGCTTTCCGTTGCATACTCTGGCTATGTGACACCACAGGTAACGACAGACGGAAAAGACAAGAACAAAATGTGCACAAAAAAAAAGACTTGTGCATATTCTAAGCAGAAGCCCACAGTGTACTATTAATCTGTCGTATACAGTTTATTTTCATTTGAATGACACTACAACATCCTGTTGCAGATTAAGGAAGAGACACATTATGTTAATTAATAAGCTCTGTAAAAATAGTTTTACTTCTCCTGGTCACAGTAGTACAGAGAATTTTTTGATGCTTATTTTGTTCCTGTAAAAGGACATCTGAGACAATGGCAGCTGTAACGCATTAGACCTCCATGCTCACAGAACAGCAGGAGGGGATTCAGCAGTCTAAACACTGTAGGAGTTTATTGTGTGACATACACATGAATACCAATTCCTCTTACCAACCAAGGACATGAAGGCATAGTGAAATTAAAACCTAGAAAACATTGCCCCATATAAACACAGAGAGGATTTGGTGGAAACTCCCCCAGCAGCCTTGCATGTGTAAATCTAGAGTAATTATACGTTTTTCAGAGCTTTCTTCAAGATTTAAGTTCGCTTTACAATCCGAAACAACATAATAGAAAAGTCGGATATTTTAAAGTGCCAACACTCTCTAAGAAGATGAGCAAACTGGTGACAATACAACTCAAAAGTACAGGACTTCCTATAAAATTGGTAATACCATGATGCCAACGTTAAGGGAATCATTAGATATATGTATATTTTTTTTTACAGCGGTCATGGTAGACTTGCAAATTATTTTTTGATTCTTGCAACATGTTACATTTTTGATTATACAGTATATTTGTTCAGATTTATTTACCTTATACAGTATATATACAGTATAACAGATTACATTTGTTTGATTTATGTATGTATTTATTTATTTATTGTTTTTATAATTAGCACAGTGTTTGAATTTGATCAGGGTTAATTTCCTCAACAGTTCAAGAAATGATTGGTTGCTAAGGGAAACTGTTAAATGTTTGCTTCAGAATAGTGTAGTTGGCATAACTGACTACACAGTTTTCATTTTAGGAACTGTCACCTCTCAAACAGCCTTTTCTCTGCTCCTAACCATTGTTCATCTTTCTGCCTGTTAATTACATCTCTGCCTCTGTCCAGGATTCCCCCAGTACTGCCCACTTATTAAGAACTCCGTTCCACATTACGTCACATGCTCATTTTTTTTATGCTGACTTCCAGGCACAACAACTTCAATTTAAATATATTCCTCAATATCCACAAAGAATATGAATCCATTTGTGTTTACCAAATGCCTTTGTAAACCCAAATATCACCTTGTAAAAGTAGGAGTGACATCACTGTATTGTACGTAGCCAGTGCAGAGAGGAGAGCTGTGGGAGGGGCCTGGCAGGCCCGCCTACTACAGGGTGAGTGCAGAAAACGACAGGAGAGGGCAGAGACAAGACCAGTCACCCTACACGAGGAGGGAAAGCAGCAGTGACTGGTCTTTATTACAGGAAGCTCCTGCACAGAGGCAAAGTTTTACAGTGCATTAATGCACAGATCTGAAAGAAATACACAAGGGCAATGAAGTTAGTACAGAATACTAGTAACACAACAAGTAAAAATACCTCTGAGCACAGCCATGATCTTGGTACTGTTGGAAATACAACAGCATACTGATTTGTGTTACTGATATTCAGAGATGTAATATTATCTTTTGAGCATTAGATGGCGCTGTGCCGCAATGTTGGTCTCTGTGCTTGTGCATGTTTGTCTATGATATATATGTTTCCTGTTTGATGCTGTATTCCTGTATATTCACATGTAATGTCCTGCTAAGTAAGTAAAACTTAATTCAGCATTCCTCAAGATCTCAGTGCTTCATCTAAATACAGGTATAACCACTTCAGGGTGATGACGTCCGGCGGTGGAAGTGGACTTGCATTCTTTCTCTCTTTAATGAAAAAGGCACATTTGTAACATACCTGGGCTACCCTAAATGTTTAGGCAGGTGAAGCAAATCTACAAACATGCTTTCATTATTATTTTTTTGTGTGTGTCTACTGTATTTTGAGGATTTTAGTGAGAATCTTGGTGTGTTTCCAGTTCATATTTCAAGGATGATGGCTGATAAAGCTGTTTGCAAACATCTGCAAATACAGAAAACAAAGTGCCAAATAAAGGATCCTCAGCATGCATATTTATAACCTCGGCCTCTAGCAGATATGCTGGGGTTGCACTTTTCATAAAACAACTAACCTGCAATCTTTCTCCCCCTCACTTCCAGATTGCACTCACTTTAACAGTTTAAATGCTAGTCATTTCTGTTTCCTGGAAAGATTTAGACTACAGAGATGTTCTCAGATCTGCGAGCTGCAAAGCATGCATCAGCCTTAAAGTGATATTAAAGTCAAAAGGTTTTTTAAGCTATTTCAAATACTGATGAAATCACTTACAATGGATGCTGCTTCTTGATGTTTAAAAGTTTTAGTTTCCTGCTGAATCAGCTGGTCTCCTGCGCACTGGCCCTGATATCTTGTTTTAGGGTGGCTTCTTTCCCTTGCAGGGCCCTTTGAAGCCACCCGTGTGTGTGTGCTAGTAAGCTGTGTGTATCTGTGAAGATAGCAAGGAGCCAGCAGCAAGTTTGTTTGGGAATATTGTGATATTATGAACATGCGAACAAAAGGGGCTTCCAGATTATCAGACTACCAAAGGTAGGTGGTTAAGCTTGCCATACACTGAGCAAATTTTGGCCAGTTCATCAAGAATTCACTCACAGTGGGTAATTCTGTTGGTAGCGTTTTGCCCGATGTCCTTCAATCAGAAAATCAAAGAAGCTGGGTGGAAAATTCTTACGTGAGCAGTGACTGCAGCCAATCAACTGCAGCCACTGTTCAGGTAATGTGCCACTGTCAGAGTACAGTTGTCCAGTGGGAGATTCGTCCATCCATGCTGTTTAGAATCTGTTCAACTGACCAATTTTTTTTTTTGCACAGCCCAGAGGCTAAAATAAGTAAATCCAACAGTGTATGGCTAGCTTTAGGTTCACTGGCAACCTCAGCTAAGCCTGGCTAAGGGAAGGATGTCTCGAGCTGGTAGGGTTTTGCTTCCTGTATGCATCTCATGGCTTATCATTACATATCATTTTAAGGGCTCATTTACACTGCTGCATTTAAATGCACGCATTGCAATGCACTAAAATGCATGTGTCAATCTTCCCCATCTAAGCGCTCCAATGCAGTGTGTTTTGAAAAATATGATGTCTGTTTTTTTCTGCATTTTAATGCATTTTTGAGGCCTATGGAAGTCAATGGTTATGCATCAAAACAGGTTACATGTGTTTTGATGCATTAACAACAGGTATTAACAGGCCTTGGTCATTTAACTAGTGATTTGCAAAATTGCATATAGTCTCAGGCCCTGTTTACACTGACACACTTATATAATGTGCACATTGCCAACACTATGCACTTTGGTGCTTTCCCTATGCACCTTCTCCATGTACTTCCATTACCATGTAGCTGCTGAAAATGCTGCATTTACCTATGTTTGTGCATTTTGGTGCATTGGGCTGCACATTCAAACAAATGGTCTGCGGTAACACAATGCAGCAAACGACATAACACATGTTAAAGCGCAAGCCCTAATACAGCGCATCAGTGTGAACCTAGTCCTAGATCCTTATAAAATCTATTGTTTATGAGAATATGCCAAATCTATTAGTTTGGTTTTTGGGTGCTGGTAATATATTAAATTAGGTAATTTTAAACCTGCCCCTGCTACCCCGTTTTTCAGTTGCAGTGAATTAAAGCTTCACAGAAGGTGCCCACACACCTTGCGATAATCGTACGATAATCGCGGGAAATCCCACAATCGTACGATTATCACAAGATGTGTGTAAGGCGTGTGACCTCTGCTACTGTAAGGTCGCACAACTTTTATCTTAGGAACATGTTCGAAAACCCGCCGAGAATGGTACGATTGTCGGCGGGTTGTGGCATGTTCGTAAGATAAATGCCGCACGGGCCGGTGTGTGCAAGCGCCTCAGAGGGGCGGGCTTGCGATCATCGCAAGTACGATCTGCCTGTCCAAGATAGGCAGATCGTACGTTTTTTTAATTACCTTACAACCATTGCAAGACAAACGTCTTGCGATGGTTGTAAGGTGTGTGCCCAGCATAACAAGAGGCTGACGGCTCCTCTGACAGCGCTGCAACCTTGTGCATCAATGTGTCCAGCCCACAAGTACCAGTGTACTGGCAGTGAGTTCAGTCATCTTTCAGGGGAAACTTCACCACTGTAGCTAAAAAAAGAAATCTACCTAAAACTAATAAAAAATATTTTTGAGTGGAAAGCTCTTTTAATTCTTGGTCAGTTTTCCCATTACAAAGATTATATTCTCAGCAGCCAAAGTTAAAATAAGTAAAATAATATATTCTGCTATAGTTACAATCTGTGCATTATGCATACAGTTAAGGGTATTTTTTTCGGTTGGTTCCCTTTCCTGTTTAGCGTGTGCCCATTATTTGAGGAATATGTGTTCGCATAACACTTAGAAATCAGACACTGATCAAAAATCCCTGGATGAAATCAAGCTCAATTGGCATATAGTGTTGCTCCCACGGGGACCTATTAGCTGATTTCCACTTTCCAATGGTCTAAGCCAGGAGAGTAGTGATCAGGAAACAGACATTTTAAGTATAGTTTGAACAAGAACAGTATCAGGAAAAAAATCCACACAGTTCAAGAAATAAATACTTAGATTACAAGCCTGCTTTCAGCCAGATATTAGCATAGTGCAGCTAGTAGCAGAAAAGTGACCTCATGTCTACTGGAGCTCTGTTAGTCACCAAGGGCACATGACAAAATAGATACCTATTAAGTGGAAGTGGGTGAGGCGATGTTGGTGATTGAAGGGGTTAATGAAACATGCATGCCGTCTGCCCTTTTGAAACTAACTCAGAAAAAAAATATTCATATTTTCCCGTAAAACCTTGTTAATCTGACCACCGGGGACTGTTTTGCAATTCTGTTTGGGTCTTGTGGTCTCTGAATCATGACCTTTGTAAAGATATTTTAGTGAAAGACTAATCACAAGGGTTTAAGTTAAGTTTTTGTGTTATCATGGTAATTTCACAGAAGAAAGGGAAAGGGGAATTAAATCTTGTAACTGTTGGATAAAAATAGAGTTTTCTGTGTTGATAATGGGTCAGATAGGGTCAAGAACTACATCAGTGAAAAGGAAATTATTATATTAAGATGTTTTATGGGAGTCTGGATCAAGCCTGAGATGAACGGATGGAATTTCTCTCTGATACTATGTCATCTACTTGCAATCCTGTATCTGAAAATAATGGACAATTCCAGGAAAAGCTCACAATTAAATGTCAGCCTAAAACAAGACGAAAGCCATTCAAAGATACCGGGGTCTATTCACGAAGCTGCCCAAGGATCTAGCCGACCCTTAGGTTCAGTAGAACAGAAGGGCTGTTGTACGGGCTATTCACTATAGCCTGTACAGCTCCCCAAGTGGGCCGAGCGGCTCAGTCGAGCTGAAGGCATATGCCTCGGCTCGACCGAGCCGAGGTGAAAGCCGAGCGGCCGGCCATTGGCCAGCCGACAGCCTGCTTCTGACAGCTTTTTTTGACGGCAGCAGAACCGCCCGGCCAAAAGAAAACAGTTGGGCTGTCACTACTAGCTCCGCACAATCGTTTTCTATTGTTTTTTTCTACTTTTTAAAATATTTTGCTATTCTGCTCGGTCCCACAGAGGGACCGAGCAGAACAGCCAAGCCGAATGCCGCTAAGCGGCATTCGGCTATTTACTCACTGCTGTTCGGCATTTATGAGAATAGACCGAACAGCAGCGAGTAGCCTGCCAGAGGTTCGGCTTAGTCGATCCAGATGTTGGATCGGCTGAGTCGAACTCCTTCTGCACTCCGGGTCGCCCGAACATGCTGAAATCAGCAGTACAAGCCTGAAGTGAATAGCCGAACAGCATTCGGCTCACTTCACTTAGGGTCGGTTGTTCACTCAGCTGCCTACGGCAGCTTAGTGAATAGGCCCCACCATATTTTCTCTGCGAGAAGGCCATTGCCATTTAATTTAAGCCTGTTGGGTATTATCCTGTGTTTAAGTGGCACCTAATCAATAGAGGAAAATCTGTGTGTACCTGCTTCCATATTGCCATCAAGTCCTTTAAGCCCAGGGTTCTTTTTAATACTGGTCAGCATCCTTGCATCCCTACTCCCTGTGTGCCACCCTTTTGGCCAATGAGTCTGCTTTTAGCATTCAGTAGTCAATAGGAAGGCATAGGGTATAGTAAGGGTAGTACTAGGGGTAGTAACCCCCTACTGCCAACTGGCACCAGCGTAGCAGTTAGCGCTTCTGCATTACAGCACTAGGGGTCTCAAAGGAGTTTGCATGTTTTCCCTGTGCTTTCATGGGTTTCCTTCAGGTACTCCGGTTTCCTCCCACACTTCAAAGACATTCTGGTAGGTTAATTGGCCCTTGGCCAATTGAGGTAGGGAGATGTGAGATAGGGACCTTAGATTATAAGCTCCTTGAGGGTAGGGACTAATGTTAATGTGCACAACGATGTAAGGTGCTGCGTAAATTGTCAGCGCTATATAAATACCTATAATAAATAAATATAGTTCCCAAAAGGAAGGCATGTTAACTAATACAGATGACAGTCTTATGTCAGTACTGCCTAGAATGCCTTTTCTGTGGTCATGGAAAATGAAAAAAAAAATTATTAGTGAGTATGTATTTGTGTTTTGTTATCTGTCTTTCTTTGCACTATGGGCTGGAATTCAACATTGTAATTTAAAATTAAAGTAATACTGTAAATGCACAGTTATCAAAGACAAAAGTAAATTCATAACTTTGTATTTAAAGTTTTATTTATCTCTTTATTGAAACTCCACGCATATGCATTCCATGATCTGTGACTGATTTCTGCTTGTAAATGGCATAAAATACCTTTTATCGTAGTAACCCCCTGCACAAATATTCATACATATACTTATATTGCAGAGGAAGAAAGGGGTATGTCTGGCCAGGTCTCTGAAAACACAGGGCCTAACTTTAGTGCCTATTGGACTGCACAGGCTGTAACAGAAAAGTAGTGGTAAGACCAAGAAAATGTAGGTGGTCTATCTGACTGCCTATCTGTGTCTATGACTTCAAACTGGGCTTTAGGTCTAGTAGAAAATCTGTCTTCAGTGAGATGATCTTTTCATTCTTTCTTGTGAATAGTATGTGGCAAGGTTTTATCTGTTTCATATACAGTATGTGTATGGTTTGGCCCTTTTCCTTACATTGCAGTCTTCATACCAGTAGCAGAATGAAATTGTTCCCGTTCCAAAAGCTAGATGAATTCATTGTATTCCAAAAATAACCAACATATTCAAAAAGTATTAGGAGAACAGTTCAGTAGAGCCTCTCTAATAAGGTCACAGCTCTGACAGTGGTTAATATTAGACATGTGCATTCGGATTTGGACAAACTTGCTGAATCACGAATTCCATTGATTGAAAAAAATAAAGCTAATTCATTTTAGTTTACTGGAGTAACCCTTTTGCAGTGTATCATGTGGTACAAGTGGCATCACCTAGGTTTAAAGTGACACTAAACTCAGGAATTAAAACTTAAAAATGCATTCCAGTACCCTATTAACAAAAATGTACCTTATTTGTGTAGATTCTCAAATCATCTCTGAATTGGTGCTGACACTGTCCTTCCTTCTGGAGGGTGGCTATGTTTGTTTCCCATGGTCCCTGTTTATGTTGTAAAGTAGCCACCACTCCAAGCTCAGTCCTGTGATAGACTGCAATGTCATGTTTAGTTTACTTATTTGTATTAAGATAGACAGGCCAGAAGCTGAAGTGAAATAAACAAAGGCCTACATGACAAGAGTGGGAAGGTAGAACTAGGAGAGGAAAAGGTTAACAAAAGGTGAGAAGCTGGTTAGAGGAGGGATACTCACGGGATTGGAGGAATAGAGCTTTCCAGGAGTGCCTTCAGAGAGTATCCAGGAAGGAGGAGTTCCAGGAGTTCAGTATGACCAGGAGAAGGAACGGACTTCCCACCTGCCTGCCCTGGTATGGTTTTGTGGTTGTCGCAGATTGTCGCAGCACTGTGGCGGTTTGGATCCTTGAAGGCATTTGTCTGGGTTGGATAATTTGACGGAGGGACCCATCGGTGGTGTGGGTGGCCTTCTGTATTGTTAAGGTCAAACGTCGGTGGGTCTGCAGGCAATTTAATTACGTCCCCGAGGCGGTGTATGGCGGCTGGGGGCATTCAGGCATAAGAAAGGTGCCCGCAGACACTGGTCCGTTTTTGGATAGTTATAGTGCCTTCAAGGACCTTGAAAACAAATAATTCCTACTCTATGGTTATTTGGTTATTGTTGTTTTTGTTGTTGTTATTTATAAGTGTTATTTAATTATTAAGGTTTTTTATTAAGTATTTTATTAAGGTTTGTAATAAAAGGCTGCTGTGGCCATGAAAAACTACAGCCCTGGTGTAGTGTATTGATTGGTATGAGGGGGATGGGGAATTGAAGTAAAAGGGGTGGTTGTCAGTTAAAGGGGGACATCTGAGCTACCTTAGTCATGTAGTCAATCACCGGATCAAGCTTGATTTGAGCTTGGCTACTTTACAACACACACAGGGACCATAGGGCACAAAAGTAGCCTCCCTCCAGAAGGAAGGACATTGTCACCATAAAGTCAGATATGATTTAAGGATCTACAGCACAAGTGAGGTTTTGCTCATAGTTAAGGTACTCAAATGCGTGTTTAAGGTTTAACTTCTGAGTTTAGTGTTACTTTAAAGGAGAACTATGAGGTGAGTGATTTTCACTCAACCTCATAGTTCGAGCCGACGTGTGACAATGAGACTGTCACACGCCGGCTCAATAGATAGGGAAGTGAGCGAACACATACCGTCGCTCGCTCATTTCTCGATCACGTCCCTGCAAAGAGCCATGACTGTCACTCACGGCTCACTGCAGGGATTCCCCCCTCCCCTCTCCGATCCTCTAGCGCTGACTGGTGGAGCGGATGGGGGTGGGGACAGCTGGCTTTGCCTCTAGATAGGCAGAGCCAGCTGTCAATCACGCAGCTGGGTGGATCTCGACAGTAATGTCGGGATCCATCCCAGCTGTGGCGGTCTCAGTATACCGCAAACCTGTGCTTGTGGTATACTGAGCTTTGGGTCACGGGAGGATGCTAGTTTATGTCCTCCCGTGACCCTTAGGGGAACTAGGGGGAAAAACACTTACCTCATAGTTCTCTTTTAAGCCTAAAGTATACCTAATTACAACAACAAAAATGTTATATATTTCTGCGTTAACAGTCCTAGAATACTGCTTTGTTTTCTTATTTTTCAGACCAAGTACGTTTCTGCATGTACAGGAAAATACCTGTTCATCCTAAGAAGAAGTCTTTAGTCCTTGCACATTCCTGTGCACTAAACTACAATCTCAAATAATTGTATTTGATTTCTCAGCTTATTTTTAGGAGAGCAGACTAGTGTGACAACGCTGCTCCTTAGATACAGTGCAGTAAGCGTTGTCACTCTAGAACAGGAAATGTGTTATGGGCAGAATCACCAGGTGAAAGTTATGGAAGAAAAACCTGAATAATAGAAAAATAATGCAGCAACACATCTAAGGACTGGTAAACTGTAATATATTGCATTTTTGTTTTTGGGTTTACATGTGCTTTAAGTAATGTCCTCTTTATTCCGAAAATTATATTCTACCTGGGAATCTTTCACTGAGAGAAGCTCACAGCAATTAGTCCCTCTTGTGTGATGACAGTCTAAGTCAAAGAGAAGCCGGTTTTATAAGGCGGCTCCTAAAGAAGTAAGGGGATTTTAAGGATGAACAAGCAATAGAGGAAGCCTTTCACCACCAATTATTGAACTTTCAACCCTCACTTGCACATCACCGTGGTTCAAATAATACCCATCAGCAATGGAGTGAAAAAACGTTAAACATCTGTAACCCATGACATCATGTGGCATCACAAATATTTTCACAACATTAAAAGCACCTTCCTGCAAGCAAGAACACAGGCGGTTTATGAGACCGGTATGCAGGCCTAAATATTAAAATGGTTTATTATGTTTTTTGGGATTGAATGTATTAAATCAACACAAAAATATCTTAAAATGTCACGACAATAATAACATGTATACTTAACCATACAAAAATGCCCAGGTTGATAGCAGATGAAGTGTCATTATGGCAGTGCTAGTAAAGAAGTATATGCAATAATTAGCACTTTACTTTGTGTCAATGAAACTTCACATTTATTTTAGTTCAGTTAAAAGCAATCCAGCAAAGGCTTTACAAAGCTTGTGTTTCAGTCCTGCAGGGCATTGAAGGAGAACCCAAAGAGTAAAAATGCTTTAAATAAGAGAATAGGCCTAACCAGTCTTTTTTTTTAACTTTTATTTTTACTATGGGGATATTGCATGTGAGTGATATAATGTTTGGTGCTTCAGGGGCACATTGTCTTGCACAGGCCACACCATGAATAAATGTTAGATTTTTTTGCTTTGAATAACCCTAATATTAAAAAAAAATGCCCTATCAACATAAATTAAATGCGGGGTGACTGCCTAAAAAGATACTAATCAGTAGCAAAGAACAATTAACTAACTGTCCCTAATCTCTTTCTATGCAGTTTGCCAGCTTTCCCTTTCTACAGCAATTTTGTAATGCACTGACACATGGTTGCTCTGGGTCCTACTCCCTTCACAGTAAGGTAGCTTGCCCTTCCAAGCTTGCGAGCCATGGTTAAAAGGCCATGCAGTGCAACCTGGTTGAAAAAAAATTGTTCAGTGACTTTTTACATACATTTGCTGGGGCCACTAGGTGGTTCCTGTGTTTCTAACTGTCATCTACATGTGAAGGACCTTAAAAATAATGTAAAAACCCTTTGTGTGTTTAGTGATTGACCTCAGCATGTCTGAACCAGAAACAAAGGGGGTTCCCTTCGTGGACTTTATGAGACAGTCATAAATAATGATGCAGTTACAGTGTGTCCATATATACTAATTGGATTCTGATTATCTTCAAGCAGAACTAGACCAGTCAACACATTTTCTAGAATCTGGAGTTGTGATCCAGGTGCAATCATCTAGAGAAACAAAGAAAAGATTACTGATAGGTCATTTTTTTAGAAATCACAACAGGTCTGTCATTAGACTTAATAGTAATGCTTGTCTAGCATTCTTGTTTAATGAATATGTATACAGAGAGAGAGAGATTGATAGGACTTTAAAGTCAGTATATTGTGATGCCAGACTTCTACATAATAATTTTGACCTGGGCTAGCACTGGATGTCTCATTATGAATGCATCCTGTTTTTGCCTCTCTCTCTCCCGCTGGCTTGCAGTGGCTCTTCCCACTGAGCCCTTCTTGAAGATGTTGTTCATAGAAAGTGGACAATGTGCAATGTTCAGTCTCAATAATAAAATGTCATTCAAAGAATGATCCATCAGACCTTTTCTTCACATGTAAGAAGATGATCCTTCCTGAAAGGGAGCTTTGACTTTTGTATATGTGTGTTTCTGTGAGTTTTTAATGCATTTTTGATGTAGCAATGGAAAAAATGTTTGCATTTACCCAACATACTTCAATTTGCAGAAGACAAAAGGCCGGAGCTACTAAACTATTCGCTTTTTGACAAGTGTATAGTGTAGAGGTTAATGCAGTCGCCTCTCAGTACCTCTGAAACAAACAAAGAAAATACAACATGATTTTTGTACATTAGGGTTCATATAAAGAAATGTTGCCATTCGGTATCTAGGACACATGCAAGTTTATCTGTCAATTCAAAGATCAGTGATCACTATGACATTTACTCTGATGTCATATATTCTAAGCTCCTATTGAACTTGTTGCTTGATTTGCAGTTTCCATCTACACCTTCTACTTCTAACTATACTTGAATGTATTCCTTAAGGTCAGTTTCGCATCTATGTATGTGCATTGTTGCAGTTCAGGATGTGGGCCCATTCTTTACAAATGAGCCATCACAGCACATTCATACAGTAAAAAGCTTACCTAACACTTTTTATTATAATCTTGAAGTTTATAAACATACATTTGAGTAAATGACAAAATAGGGTGCACAGCATATTATACATATACTGTAGTGTGTTGAGTAAATACGGTCTGCACAAAAAAAGGAGTAGCCCAAGCTCTGGTAATTAATTGTGTTTGTCATCCCGACTCTCTTGTACAAACAAGCTTAGTAGGCATAAACCCATTAATCATGTCATAGATTTATGTTATGTGCATAACTTGGAATATTGAGAGAGGTGATGAAGGTAAGTGGTTAAGGGCTATATGCTGCAAGGTAGGTATGATAATTTGTTATGGGAGCGGAAGGGGAGAGTGGGGAATATAACATTGGGGAGGGGTGTCAGAATAACAGTTCCAGCAGTCAGGTTAGCAAAGCAGATCCAATCTGAATCCAATGGTATTAATGTACAGTGCATATGAATCACAGTGGCAAACATACAATATGATGATACAGTATCAGAGTATCTTTGTAACTTAATATAAGACATGCCCTATATTGACATGGACTAACATTCTCTTCCATCTGCAAAATGTTTATCCACATGATCTAGCTGCTAAGCTACTAGAGGTAAATCCATGTGGCCCAAGAATTGTAGAATTGATCAGACCTATCCTGAAAGGTTGCTACCCAATTTTTCACTTTCATAATGTTGTTTACTTTTAATATCAACTCATCAATGATGGGGATTTTATCCTGTTTATATCTGAGTGGTATCAACAATTTGGCAGAGTTGATAAGGTGTGGAAGCATACCGTGTCTACACATATTGGTTGGAAGTAGCATTAGAGTAGCAACTCTACTAGAACTAGTGAGTTTCTCCCCAGTTATATTCTGTATTTTTGTTCAAATCAGTTGCCAATACAGCATAATCTTGGGGCAGCCCACCAAATGTGCAAAAAGGAGCCCGTTTTTTAAGTTGTAGTAATCACAGTGGAAGTTACTTTGACCAGGAACATGTAAAGTGTATTTAACATAGTAAACTGTCTTCAACCACACTGCTTTTCCATGTTTGACCACCTAACATACATGTCATGCAGTATTGCACTCTACTGTCATGGTCTGTGGATTGCTAAAGTATATACTGTAGATAATGGCACAGGAGACTGTAATCCAGCAGAATTTCTGATCTCATTGTTAGCTGTGACAATGTAGCAAAGCATACAGGCCTGTTTGTTTTTTGTTCTACCAACACATACTTCTGTTGCTACGAATAAGAAAATGAACATTCTTTGGAACTGCAGCAGCAATATTTTGTGCAACTCAGAGCCCTTTTGTTATTTCTTTGTTATGGTCATTCAAGTATATCCTAACATGTAATGCTGGATAATGCCATTTCACAGAGGGATAAGAGGAACACTTTTGGCATTAGATAACGCTAAAAGAGCAGCTTGGTGGCTTAGTGTTTTATACTCTTGCCTTGAAGCTTGTCCTAGGACCAAGAACATTATCTGTCTAGATGTTCTGGGTGTATTTTTATGATTTTGCTATTAGTATTAGACAACCTACTGGCATCCTTTTAAATTAGTCCAAGGGTGCTTATGTATAAGTGACAGTGGTAGGGTAATCAGAAAATAAATTACTTCATGGGTAGGGACTGATGTGAAGAGTGCAATGTAAAGCAATATAGAAAAGCGTTAGTGCTGTACAAATAGGTAAAGCTACAACAAACTGAGAAATGTATCCCAATTCCAACATCTGATTGGTTACATTTGCAGGTGTAATAGACAGCACGCAACTTCTGTTAAAACCAATTACAGATTTATACTTCCTTGCGCCCTAAAACAACTGTCTTATGTCTTGCCCCTGCTACCCCCATCAGCTGGTTAAACTTAATATCATACTGAGAGGATTAGAGGTCATAGCCATACAAGGCATGCTAAGGCTGGGCAATGAGAGGTTAAAAGAGACAGTTTGTTTACTTAGCACTAAAAAAACAAGGTAAACTGACACCTAGGGGTTAATTTACTAAAGGCAAATAGGTTGTTGACTTTGCAAGGGAATTTTCCTTTAGTGTAGTGAATGAGGTGAAGCTCTGTTAACTTCCATAATCCAACCATGTGCAAGCAAAAATACTTTTTTTTTTCTTGCATGTGATTAGGTATTCTTTGCAAAGTGAAGTCCACCACACTAACTAAGCTAAGTTAAACATTTCTTTGCAAGGTGAACAGCCTATTTACCTTTAGCAAATGAACCCCCTGGTATATCTTCTAAAGGTTTGGTTCTAGGTGCACAAACCCAGCAAGTAACATGATGTGCTGCCCCTGACAGTTTTGTAGCCCTAGGTCACAACTAGTGATGAGGCTGGGCTTGGTACAGTTCATCCAAGTTCATCCAAGCCAGCTCAAAACTCTGACCACCAATCTCTCCTCCTGACCCAATTAGTGATGTCATTTTTGGTGGGGGTGTTCCCTACCCCTTTTGTGATGTGTGTGTGTGTGTATACTGTATATATATCTAAATATATATATATCAATCTTTTTTCCTGCAGCTCTAGCACTGAATGAACAGGAATCCTCTATAGTGTTCCTGTTCATTCATACATTGTGGAGATAGTATGATATACTATGTACACAATCATGAACGAACAGGAAGTGATGTAGATCACTTCCCATACATTCATAACTGGTATATAGTAACTCATACTATGTGCCGTTTGTATACGGCTCTCTATCCATCAGTTTTGAAGAGACTACATATGGGGAATGCAGTGCATCTCTCCAAAACTGATTGGGTCAGAAGGAGGGGGAAACAGTCAGAGTTTTGAATGGGCGAACTGAGTTTGCACCAAGCACAGCCTCATCACTAGTCACAACTAGGGATGCACCTAACTTTTGGCCGCCAAAACATATCAGCCTAAAATGGCACTTTTGTCAAAATGCTGAAACGGCCATCTTTCGGCCGAAATTGCGGTGCATGCCTATTTTCTTTCCTCCCAGAGCAGAGACAGAGCAGCGGCCTGCGGTGAGGAAAGAAATTGTCAGAAGCCGAGCAGTGCGGGGGAGGAGAGCACTGTGAGTGTGTCACAGGAGGCTGAGCTCTCCTCCCGCATTGGGAGTGTGGTGTGGGGGGTGGAGACAGCTGTCACCGGAGACTGAGCTGTCAGTGCGTGGAGGAGTCAGCTGTAACCCCTCGCTCAGCCTCCTGTGACAGCGGGAGTCAGGATGGAGAACCGTATACAAACATTCAGCGATCAATGATTGCTGAATGTAAAAAACTGCACATAGTATGAGTTACTATATACCAGTTATGAATGTATGGGAAGTGATCTACATCACTTCCTATTCATTCATGACTGTGTACATAGTATCTCATACTATCTCCACAATCTATGAATGAACAGGAACACTATAGGAGGATTCCTGTTCATTCAGTGCTAGAGCTGCAGAAAAAAGAATTGAGGACTATATGTCCTCAATCTCTTTTTCTATTGTAAAAGGGAAATATCAGGGGTCTGTTTAGACCCATAACATTTTAAAAGTTTAGGAAAAAAATAAAATAAAATATTAATTTTTTTTTTTAAGTTAGGAAAAAAATCATTTTCGCTTTCTGTTTCTCTTTCTCTATTCACAACAGCTTTTAATTTCTGAACAATTACACCATTAGAGCGAAGGCTAGGTTCCCACATCTGCACATTACATTGTGTATTGCGCTATGACAGCCCATTCATTTGAATAGGCTGCCTAAGACACCAAAAAAGGTGTATGTACTATTATGTTTAATGCAACATACCACAACATACAGTTTTGTGCTAGAGTGTGCTTCAGTGTGCTGCAACATACATCTGTTAGCAAGGTGCATTGGGATGCCAGAATAATTGAATGCAGGGAGATCTCAACTCTCCCAGATGTTTGGGAAAAACTCAGTATTAGATAGCGGCTCCATGATGTGACATAGCATCCCGGAAAGTAGGGACATCCCAATTACCGATACCGGGCATTTTCACTTGTACTCGTGAAAATGCACTGATACTAAAGGCTGTTATCGCCCCTTTACATTTTTAAATGTGAATGGCTGCAAGAGATTCTTGCTTGCTGGGGACCTCAGGCAGCCTGCCGCACATCACCTTCTGCTCCTTCCCGAGACCGGAACTGCAAAGGACAGCCCCACACTGAACGTACAGTCCTGGAGCCTGACATGAGCATAGAACCCACCCATTCAGCCCTGGAGAGTCCGGCACCCACCCACAGAGCTCTGAAGGGTCTTGCACACACATGAAGCCCTGGTGAGATTTGCATGCAGCCCTGGTGAGACCCAATCGCAGCCCTGGTGAGACAAAAATGCAACCCTGGTGGGACCGGCATGCAGCCCTGGTGAGACCCAAATGCAGTCCTGGTGAGACCCAAACACAGCCCTGGTGAGACCCAAACACAGCCCTGGTGAGACCCAAATGCAGCCCTGGTTAGATCTGCACGCACCTTGCTAAGACCCAAATGTTGCCATTCTCCATTGCTGTATAATGAATGAAGAAAATGACAACCGGCTGTAGAAGACTACAATCCTCATGGATTGATTGGATCTGTAGGTTTTTGCAGGCTGCGATTTTCACCCATGCTTGTGAGTTATTGCAGTGCAACAGTGAGAACACAGCCTAAAAATTTGTTTCTCCCACAGTTAAAAGGGCACCCACATTCGAAACAAGGCATGTGGCTTTGACATTTATTTCTGGAGGATAGAAGATACTTTTTAAAGCACATCTTCCATGTCAGAAATATTATGGCAACCATTGCTTGCTCCTCTAATGATGAGTCCAATGGCAGGAGAGTCCTAACAACAAGGCAGGGAGGAAGAATGCCAACTATAGAGTTTTTTTTTTTCAAGATGGGGGGCTGGTATGGAAATTTCATTGCTTAGCATTTATCAAAGCTGAACAGTTTTACTGGGGCCCCTTGACTGCATAGCCAATTTTCTTAAAAAAGCCTTGAAAAATCTTAGCCTTTAAGTTGTATCTTGTTACATCTTGCATTAATGCATTTATTTTATCTACATTAGATTTAGCTCACTTGAAATGCAAAAAAAGAGAAATAAAAACCTAGAAGCAAATAACCTGATATTATGTACATTTACCGGCAATTTTTATGTGCTAATTGCCTACAATGAGTGGCCTGCAGTTTCTGCCAGTTCACACTAGTCAGTCACAGCCTGTCTGCTTGCCTTCTTTTGATCCTTTAGGCCTCCCCCTCGTCTGCTGAGTAGCAATTCCATGAATCCACCATCCTGAAAAGATAGTGTTGCAGCTGAAGGCCTGGCTGATTGTAGCTGGCAGCTGCCTGTTTTCAAACGAGGAAGAAAACAAGTTCAATGAGCGTATTTAATTTATCCACCGCCACATTAAAAAAAAAAAAAAAATGAAATTACTGAGGTCTTTCTTAAAAGGAGGATTCTTCTTGTGTCTGCTTCAGAAAGATTTGTTATGTCTGTGCTACCTGCCAACGTTTAGAGAAAGGGAGTGGAGCTGACAGGAATACACGGCACTCAGTCTGGCACCGCAGAGATCTGAGTTGGAGTAAGTATTGTCTTTTTTGCCTGCATGAAAAAAAAATGGTCTTCAAATTCCTTCTGAGTCTCACTTTGGTTAATTAGAAAGCACAGCTTGATGGGTCTGAGCCAAGTTAATAAGCATTTTATCCAGAGATAGATGGGTTAGAAACACACTTTGTAGACTGTGCATACAATAAAACAGGACGAAAAGGACAACAGTACGAAGAAGTAGGTATGTGATTTATTAAACTTTTTTTGTTTTCCATTATTTCCTGCTTTGAAGTGTGCTTTTTTGTTTTAAATTGTGAACTGTTCATATCTCACTGCAAAGAGCAGGGATCCTTGTTTCCCTTCTAGTCTCACTTCAGTGTCATCAATGTTTTTTATCTCTTTTCCTATATTTAAAGCCTAAATGTGACGGTCGGTGGGCGACTTCACACTGTGTCTGATACAAAAAGACAGTGGCAATGACAAGCTTTGTGGTCCTGTGACTTTGAAAGGAATGTGAACGGATTCTGCCGTGTGAAAACAGCAAAAAGCTGTCAACACAGCATGTCGTTTGTACAGGTATTAAAAATAATAATGCTATGCAATTATTTACTTTGTATTTGTTTTAGTGTGTAATCTGCCAATGGATCAATTGTTCATAGGTTTGGAGACAGAGATCTTGGCATTGATTTTAGTGGAAAATTATTTTGGTGCTGTATTAATTTTTCTTTTACTTTTTACATTATTTTAAAGAGGACTCATCCTATACACACACACACACACACACACACCAAGCCATAAGTGTTTATAAAAATAAGTAAAATTACTTAGTTATATGCCTTACAGTTTTATATTTAAACTACAGTTTTATATTTACCCAATCCCACTGATCCTTCCACCCTTAGTTGTAAAACCTGTATCACCATTTAAAAAAAAAAAAGAAAAAAGGGTTATTGGTGTCCGGTTTCTTTTTCCTTGTTCTCTGTGTCAGAGTCACCAATGACCGCTTTACTAGATCTTGCACACGTGCTGCATGAGACTTGGCACAGTTTGTTATTGTTTATATGTTGCCATAGTGTGAGCAACATCTATGCACAACTGTAGATCTAATTAGCCCCTTAGGCTCCCATTTAGGTTCAGGAGGATACAACATGTTTTGGTTTTTTTTCTATTCTAGCTCACTTCACCCCAAACTATGCCAATGATATTATAGTTAAAATTAGCCCACTGATCTGCCAACATACTCCTTTATGTTGTATCAAAATGTTGAAGTACATAAAGACAACCATGCTGCATTTTCCAACATGTTTGAAGTGGAGCTAAATGTGTCAATGTGACATCAGATTGGTTCACCTTTCATTCTCCTTCAAATTTGCCAAATTTAGTAAATTCCAGGCTAGATGAGCTTATATTAGTGATCTTATGTCCAAAAGTGTATTTAACCTGTAGAGACATGGGGCAGGTGATGTCTGCATGTACTTTATGGGCCTGGGGAGCCTGGGTCTTTTAAAAGCTTGGAAAGGAAGATGTGAGCCACCTTATTCATGACTGCACACATAAAGCATACTGATGTCACTCACTACAGTGGGCCTGTCACTGTTATATAAGGTGATAAGCAGGACCGTGAGTACAGGATTTTATATACACACTAGCAGATACTGGATTGATCTTATTTACTTGCATATAACGTGCAACCTTAAAGTTGAAGTAAAGTTAGAAGGCCCATTATTCAATACTGTGTACTTATTGACCGCCCAGCTCAGCTCATGGTATCAGTGAAGAGAGAGCTCCATATGTATCATGACAGACTATTATTTTAATTGTTTACAGTTTTTAAAGGAAGCCTTTCTGCAGATAAATGTGGAGGTGGCCATTGCTGACCCATCTTAAAATGCTAGGTGTCTGCCAATCATGCTAATGTTCAAAGTCCTTATCAGCAGGAACCAGTATGCATATCAGGAAGTCTGACTTTCCCGATCTGTGTACTTTTTTCCAGTCAGTGCATACTGATGCCACAGGGCAGCACAACAGCCAGGCAAATTGTATTTTCAGTAGGAGGCCAGCAGTGGCAGAATAACAGATTTCCAGTAGGTAATTACAATGTACAATGAAGGATAACTGACCACTCACAGTGTACACATTACGGGTACGCAGAGGTGTGGGAACATCCTAAACAGTAATTATTTCTTCTTTGATTGCACAGTGATTATGTTTTGTTGTCCTTGTTGATGCAACTTGCGCTAAGTGCATTTTTAAAATAGGCACCTGTAAGTTATTTTCAACACTTTGGCTTGAAATCTCAATTCAGCAGGCGAGGAGCACAAAGTTCTCATGTGTGATTTAGCCATTGCAGCTTACAACAATAAAACATTCTATACCATAGATAGTGGATTGTTAGAATCGGTGGTGTCAGATTCAGCCAGCTTCTTCTTAGCTGCAGGAATCCCTTGAGTGCTTTCTGTTTTCAAAGTGACCCTTAGACAGCTGGACAAAACAATGCTATTTCCCCAGGTGAATGATTTGAAACTCTCTCACCTGTTCCATTGTCCTGAACATTAGCCACTGAACATTCTATATTTCTAACAAAGGATGGAACTAATGAGTTGGGTAGGTGAGCTCCCAGCTACATTTGATACCCATGATAAACTGTGAATAAGAAATAAATACAGCTTTTCTTTTGCCCAAGGACCTTTAAGTGGGTTATTTATGGCCTGCTATTCATTTTGCAAGCATGGAAAATAGATACTCAAAAATGCTTCCAGTTGTATTTCTTCTTCAATGAACCTTAAGAACTGTAAGTGGAGAAATGCAATTATGGTCATTTATTCTCTTGTGTTGTTGCTATTCATTCAGTAAAATGATGTGAACATAAAACTATACATTTTAATTATTATTGAATGGTAGTATAATAATTGAAAGCTCATTATTTTCATTCTGCCTTCAATTGGATTTCTAGCCCAAACTAGTTGTGGATAGAGTATGCAATGGTTTAAACCTCAGGTTTTCCTTCATATACATTCTCAAAGACAGAACAGAAAGAGAGAAAGAGAAAGAGAAGACATTTTATAAAGCCTATCTTCAGGTAAAAAAAACTCCCCAAAACTTACCCTTGGATTGTGGATACCCCTGCACTACAAAGGTCAAATGGGTCATTTTTGTCTAGGAGTATTATGTAAAGCACTTTTACTTGCCTGATCCCCAGCTCCCACAGGCTCCAAGAATAGCACTCGTAATTTCTTACCCCCTATGCTCCGACGGTTGTAGGCTCCCTAATGTTGTCCACATAATGTCATCATGTCCATCCGAATTTCGTTCAAAACGAAACTAAATTGGACAAGTGATTGAAACGAAACAATTTTCTGCAGGGTTACATGCCTAATATGTCATATAGCAGAATCAGGAACTAGAACTAACTTGTACAAGGTATAAAAAGTATACATGTAACACCTGTAAATGGTGACATCTATGGGCCACAGGTATGAACATTAGAAAAACCCATGTGCATCAATAACTTCCCCCAAGTTATTGATGCACGTGGGGAGTGAAGCCTGGCCCGTGTAGTCCAATCAGATAGAAGAGCTACTGTAACTCAAATCTCTGAAAAAGTGAATGCTGGTTCTGAAAAAAAGGTGTCTAAACACACAGTGTGTTGTGTATGGGGTTACATTGCCACAGACCGGTCAGGAAGCCCATGCTGTCCACTGTCCACCACTTGAATCAACTTTTCTTTTACATCATGTGGATGGCCGGGTGCATCGCTTACTCTGGGAAGAGATGCCACAGGAATGATCTATGGGAAGAAGGCAAGCCGGTAGAGGCAGTGTGATGCTTTGGGCAATGTTCTTCTGGGAAACCTTGGGTCCTGCCATTCATGTGAATGTTACTTTGACATGTACCCCCTACCCAACAACTGTTGCTGGCCAAATACACCCCTTTATGGAAATGGTTTTCCCTGATAGCAGTGGACTCTTTTAGCAGGATAATGCATGCTGTCACACTAAAAAATGGTTCAAGAATGGTTTGAGGAACACAACAATGGGTTTGAGGTGTTGATTTGGCCTCTAAATTCTCCAGATCTCAATCCAAATGAGCATCTGTGGGTACGCTGGAAAAACAAGTCAGTTTCATGGAGGCCCCACCTCGCAACTTACAGGACTTACAGGATCTGCTACTGACGGCTTGGTGCCAGATATCACAGCATACCTTCAGATGTCTAGTGGAGTCCATGCTTTGACAGGTCAGGACTGTTTTTGTGGCAAAAGGGGGACCTACTTAATATTATGTGGGTGGTCATAATGTTATGGCTGATTGGTGTATATTATGCAAAGACTAAGTAAAGAAAGCTAAACTAGGGGGCAAACATAAATCTTTCTTATGTAACCCAACAGTTATTAAAATTTGGCCCATAACTATGATGGGTTTCCCCAATAGGTAGTAAACATGCACATCAAGTAGGTAGGGGTGGGCATACTTTTTCAGTATCAGGAAGTAGAAAAGGCCTCAGCCCCGATGAGAGGGTTTGGGAGGCTGATGCAGTCTGGCCTTCTTCCCCCAAGTTATGAAGTCTCTTTCAAACCCAGTGAAATTAGTTTAATTTAATACTGTGATGCAGTGTGGCTAGATATACAGTAAGAAAAAAATACAAAAGTAGCATATTTATATCAGCTAAGTGCTCCAACAAGGGCTAAGAAAAATGCTTCGCCCTAGCACATAGAAGAGTTAAACCACGGAGCTCACCCACCCGGTCTGACACTTCAGATTTAACACTGGCCTAACAAACCATTGTTCGAGTTCCCTGGGCAGCAACGTTTATTAGAACCGTGTTCAGGGGGTGCATGAAATGCTTGTGGGTGAGAACAGCAGTTTCCCTGCAAGGGGTTTTTACCCTTGCTGCAGCGCTTTACAGCTAAAAAAAGTGAAGAGGCATACTAATTAAGAGATTTTAAATAACAGAGTTCCTTTTAGCTGTAAATGTTTACTTTTTCATATCTCACATGTGCATCTCTGATCATTTGTTTTCAAGGTGTATTTTTTAATGTAGTTACTCAAATAGAATGTTTGTTTACGGTGGTACTGGCTTCCTTAATATGCATATAGAGTGAAGTATCGCAAGTCTTGTAACAGTTGTGAACATAGCTAGAAGGTGTAAGATATGCAACACACACAAGGTTTCCTTATCGCTCAATAATCTATGTATCTGTATACCTCAGTGTATGACATATGTTTCTTTTAGTTTGCATTAGTGTTCTGCCTTCCCAGAAAATTATATATTGATTTTCTCTGATCCTAGGATCAGATATATCAAATTAAGATAATTTCAGCGCACGGACAATGTTGTTTGACAACTAGTACGTATATAGCCGTGGGGTCACCTCTTGGTTAGAGGATACAAGTTTTTAAAGAGTGATAACATATTTAATAAAATACATTACTGTGCGATAGTGTGTTTTGAAAGCGGTTCATACCGGGAAGGGGGACGGTGTTGTCAGTAACTAGATTAGATGTATTGATTAGAGACAAATCACTATCAATGCATTTTGTAATTCTATTTTGAATACTCATAATTACATTTTTGCATGAAAGAAATTAAAAAAAAAAATAATTGTTTTCCTTAGAAAACAATAAGAGTTCTTGTTTGTTTCTAACCAAGGCTGCAGAATTGCATTTTCATTAGACATGTGCGATTCGTTTAGTTCCGAATCGAAATTCGGACGAATTTTCGGAAATTCGGACATTCGGATGCATCCGAATTCCGAATTACAGATATAACGAATGCAAACGGATCCGAATTTCCGTTTCCAAAATTCGGTAGCGGTAGTTCGTTCGAACGTTCGTTTCGTTTTCGTTTCTTATTCGTTTCTTATTCGTTTTGTTCGTTGGAGCAAAGTGACATTAGAGGAGAAAAACATTTTTCCCCCTCAAATGTCACTTTGCTGCAAACGAACGAACGTTCGCACGAACTACCGCTACCGAATTTCGTCCGAATCCGAATTGACTTTCACACCCGAACCCTGAAAAATGAAATAACACAAATCCGAATTTAAAACGAAACGAAACTAAACAAATTTTTTGGCAGTGCACATGTCTAATTTTCATGTTGATCGGTTGTTGTAGGTAACTCAATTTTTCTTCTATAACAGGGGAATGCCAACTCCAAAAGATATTGAAGGTGGGGTTTTTTCCAGTTCACTCTGGTGTTGGGAATCTGACACTTCAAATAGTACCCAGGGCCCCACAACCATTCCATGACCAAGGACACCCAAGCTTCTCCTGGCAAATCCTGACTACCCCATTCTTTGCTTGCCAATGACCTCTCTCTACTCAATTTCACAGGGTGCCAGAGCAGGTTCTGCCTTCCCAGACTAGTCCCAACTCACTCAAGTTTTTCCATGGTTTCTAAGTGAACTTTCTCTTCACTTCTTATCTATCCCGCATTACCCCATGGCTCCACCCACCACTTCTTAAATATCTCTGATCCATCCAATGTGAGTGACAGTGCACTCAACAGCAACAACAAGGGCAGAACCATCTCTAAAACAGCCCTATATTTCCCCCAACTTTATTAGGGTATGTCCGCTTGCCTTACCTAAACAATGTCATCGCTAGCTTATATTCAAGAACATGGTGCCAAACATTTGGCTAACATTAAGCAACAAAAGTAAAAGTGGGATATATTAAAAACATAATATGACTGTATGACAACACTTTGACAGGGAGGTGTTGCTAGTTCCCAAGATGGAGCCACCTGCCACTACATTTGAACATACCAGGGCTTTTTCTCTTTCTGGAAACACCTAAAAAAGACATTTGTTACATGAGCCACATCATGACTGGCAGCTGAATGGGGCCCAGGATGCAATCATTGGTTGATAACACACTAGTAGCCACTGGTGTCCTAGCAACTAATGATGCATTCCCAGACTCATCCCCAGCTGGCAGGTGAATGTAAGCAAAAGGAAAGGGATTCTGGCTGATGTAATTGACCTATTATGGCCATATTTCGTCAAGGACATCAGCCAGCATCATCAACCCTATGGTTACATTTAACTGCCAGGTCAAAAAAAGTCATGTGTGGCGAGAGTCTGTCAGGAGCGCATTGTGTCAGCAGTCAGCGGATGTCATTCATTGTGATTTATGTGGATTTACATTCCTGGATGAAATAATCAACAATAGATTTACACTATGGGACATGGTTTTTTAAATGTTGCTTTTAAGTATTGCTCTACATTTATCCCAAAGCACTTAGTCATCCTGTTTCCAAACAACTGGCTCCAACTCTCTTAGCTCAGCTTCCCTTAACTTCCAGTACAAGACCACAGGGGACAGAGCAGTCCCTAGCAGCCATTCATCTACTAGCTTGGGGAAGGGAAAGGGCATGAGTGGGAAAAGGGAGCAGGGGAGTGGCTTGCTGTGCTGTGTCTATTTTGTTTGCGGAGACACACACAGCTTACTAGCACATACACGGGTGACTCCATAGGACCCTGCAAGGGAAAGGAGCCACCCTAAACAGAATATCAGAAACAGTGCTCAGTGGACCAGCTGATTCTGCAGGAAACTGAAACTTTTAAACATCAAGGAGCAGCAGCCATTGTAAGTGATTTAATCAGCATTTGAAATAGCTTAAATACCTTTTCCTTCTGAGGTCTCTCTGAGTACATTTTTCCCTCACTACTTTTCTCTTCATGGCAATGACCAAGGCGAAACCATCCCTAAAAGGGCCCAAAAAGCTCTATAATCATTTAACTTAATGGACATGAGCCTTCAAGGTTTCCATCCAACCCCGTTATAGTTCCTGAATAGCACTAACAGCATACCTAGCAATTGTGCCTCATTTGGAGGAACTGTCCTTCAATTGGAATCAAAGTCTCTCTTCCCCCTTATTTTTTATTTGGACTAATGTAAATAACTTTCATTACCAAAGCATGTGTTATTCTGAGAACTCAGTAGAGAAGAAGACATTTTTGGAAAGCATTTGATGCAAATCTTTGCGCAGTAATTCTTCACAGTCTATATAACTGGAGGCAGGCGTGTGTCCTTTTCCTACATACAGTACGTTGTGCTCTAACCCTTTTTTAGAAAGTTCTGGGATTTGCTAACAACTACTTCAGTTGTGTTGTTTTATCATTTCTCTTTAGCTTGTAGCGCTCCCCGCCTAATGAGCCGCTGGATGATCAGGTCTTCCATAGCCTGTCTAGGGATTTCTAGTAACCTGGCTGCCCCAATAGAAATTACCACCTCCAGTGGCGACCGGCAAAGTGAAGTCCAGACAGTAGATAAAAGCTGAATTACTTTTATTGGTGAAACTTCAAGGAGAGAGGGTCAGGGTCAGACACATCCAGGACGAGGTAGACTCCTTTAAACAATAGAACAGAGTAACTGCTGCCATCACAGACTAGGACCTTTTAGCCAGACACGGCAATCTGTGCAGAGAACATCAGGCAAAGCAGTACTTCAAAAGTCCTCGTACATGTTGATCTTCAGAATCAGTAGCTGACCACTGGGCCTCCAGATTCAGGCCCCAGTGTCAGTATCAGGCTAGTCCACAGGCTTCAGGCCCAGCCAGTTCAGTCAGTCAGCAGCAGTATCCCCCCAGGGAGGCCTGGGGGAGGGAGACTGAATGTTGCCTCAGCCACACTGAGCATTTATATTCTCTCCCAGCATGCACCACTGGCCTGTACCTTCCAGTGATTGTCCAGGAGACACAAATGCTCAGAACAATCCCTATTGGCTGCTCTGCTCTGTGGCACAAACGCACCCAGCAACAGGCAGATGCAGCATCAATAGATTGTTCTGAAGAAATAAGATGAACATAACTACAGATCTATCTCAGACTAACTACAGCCTGAGATAAACTAGATTTCACATGACTCCTGTTTACAGGGTGCTACAAGCTTATTTAGGAAATGTATTGTTTTCAGCTATCCCAAAGGGTGCAGCTAGCAAAACTCGAATAAGGGACCATTAACACCTTTTTACTACTCTAAGCAATGTACACATCTTCTAGGTAATAAACAAACCATTCTGATTATTCTGTTGGTGCAATTAAAGAAAAAGATACAAATTACTGACTACTGTTATAGCAGACACTTGCTATAAACATTACTCCTTTTAGTACTTCAGTGGTTATTATGACTGCATGGCAGGATATGATTTCTCTTGCAGGGATAGTGCAATCATGTCACCTTAGATAAAGTTAAGTCGTAAGTCGTGAGCAAGCTGATCTACCTGAATCATTTTTAGCATATGCAAAAGGCACCTTAATATGTTGTTTGTCATAACTGGCTTGGCGTAAGGTTTGTGCTGTACTAGATCAATATTTGCACTGAGTTACCTGAACTGGTAGCAATTCTTCATGCTACAATATTTCTAAATGCTAGATTTCAGGTCTGCAAAAATCATTTTTTCATGACTCAGAGCGCTTTCTGCCGCAACTTATAAACTGCACTGATGTGTTTTACATTCAATCATGCTTATATTTGTGGACCTTCTGTACTCCTGAATGTGATTTAAATAGAAATAAATTTTGCAGGTTAGTGGCCTGTTTTAGGCCCCATTCCCACTAAGCGATTTCTGCCGCGATATCGCGCATTTTTGCCGTGCGATATCGCGGGAAGTCACTGGACAATGCTATTCAATGGAGCTGTCTTCGCTCCAGCAGGACTCTTTTTTTCGGCGGATTTTGCGCGATTTTTCTATTTTTTAATGGAGCCCGACAGTAAAGGACGCACTACCGTCGCTGGACGTCGCCCCGAACAGTCGCGCTATCCCGGCTGCGCGGATCCACCGCTAAAGGTAAGTCGCTCAGTGTGAATGGGGCCTTAAGCAACAGAAATTATCAAGAAAGCTTACATTTCTGCTAATGTTTTTGAAAAAAAATATCTATTGTAAAGAGTGAGCTAAAAAGTAATAACAAAATAATAATAGTAGCACATTTTCTTTTATATGAAATACAGTATATCATGTTTCTAATGGTAATGACAAAAGAACCTCTTTTTTAATGTCTTTTTGCAAGTTAGCATAAACTTGCAGAGAAATTGGTGGCCTGAATACCTGAATAGGGGCAATATCCTTTAAAGCTAGGGCTCGTGCGCATGAGGCAGGACTCCACAGAGATCAACATGGAGTCTAGGGCTGAATTAGTTGGTGATGCAGGATCATGGGAAGTGGTGGGCCTGATTCCTGAATATCAGATTCCCTCATGATAGCTTTCCCTTAATCATCTTATCAAGCCATACTGCTTGCAAAAAGGACTCCACATTCACAAACATTGGTGAAAATACCCTGACATCCGTCAAAAATATAACCTATTTAAGAATTTGAAAAATATGAGACTTTGCCATTATCAGTGTGAAGACAGCAGTAAGTGTTTTTAAACCTAATATTATAAGAACAAGAGGCACCAGCCATGATTTGGGATAATGCCACTTAATTGTAAAGACAACTTAATAACTGTTTATCTAGCTGAACTTGGCTATTCATGTGGTTGATTTAATGTATGGTACAAGCTCATTTTTCTGATAACATTTATGGGAATGGCTAACCACTTCATAGCTGGTCTTCTTGGGCTGTCTAGCTGGTATCAACATTTCAGTAGAAATGGCTTATCTAGAGACATTTTAAGTTTTGTAGATATACAGGGCATATTCAGCCACAAAGTGGTAGACTTTTACTCAAGATTAAAGCACATTTGATACTTCACATTTTTACAGGCAAAACAAGCAAAGAATGTGGCTTTTTTGTTTTTTTTAGTATGTGTGTGCTTAATACTGCAAATATTGGCAGTGCACTGTAGAGCCATACCACTGCTCTCAGCTGCAGTCTGGATCTCGATTGATTGAACACTCTTATACAGTGGTCAGGAAGCATAAGCGTTTTTTGATTGGAGCACTGTGCATGAGGAGTGTTGGACTGATGGTGACTTGGGCAGCTGTGCTCTAAGTGAGTGCGGTGGTCTGGTTCTTCAGTATGCTACTGACACAGGAAAAACATTTATAGAACTGAACACACACAGTAAATAAGAAAAACAATGCCATATTCTTTAAAACAGCTAAATGGAGAAGTGCAGGAGAGAGAGAAAAACTAAGTTCTTGCTGCTTAGGAGCTGGAGTCTAGGGATGAGCTTTGAGTTCAGGTTCGACGTGGACCAGAGGCATTTCCAAGCCATTTGCAGTATGCAGTTCCAGCAAACTAAAAACTGTAAAATTGCAAGAGCCTTCGAACTTTGGTCAGCTGCCTAAAATGGACAATAATTAGGTCCTGTCACTGCCCTGTCCTGCCAGTCATCTCATTATAAACAGGTGCATGGAGCAGCCATACTGTCAAAGTATCGGAAGCTGCTGTAAGGAAAGGATTGGGAAAGCTCTTATATTGCATTCTGTGTCATTTAAAAAATTGAACTTTAATTCTGTTTGCTAGCTCTTTAGGCAATCAACCAATTCCCTGCCTTTTTCCTATTATTGGAGACTTTTTGTGGTTGATTTGAGGTCAGCAGTCACTTATAGCATGTTGTGCCATCCACACCAACTGCTTTTTTTTTTGCTGCAAGGCTTTCCCTTAAAAAAAAAGGCTTTTGGGGTATTCATTTTTGGGATGCATTACTCTTTATTTTACTTTGATATGGCATTTTGTTTTTATTTTGTGATACCCAAAATACAGCATTCACTTGTTCCTGACCATCTTTTCTAGGAGCTGCCTTTTTTTCCAGTAGGCCAATGCATCGTTTGAAAGAATAAATCTAAGTGGAAAAAACACTTTTCACCTAAAACACCTGACATTATATCACTTACATTCAATGCATCTCCCTATCCCCAAAGATCAAATATAAGTTAGGCATATACCAGTTAGACTTATTATCCCCATATTAAACTGTCCTGTCACTGGCACATTTTACACTACTGTATCCACTGCAGTATCTTAATTCTTGTGGTAAACACCACAAATGTTCTTTTGGTCTCTAGTATCTTTGGGCCTAAGATTGTTATTTGAAATGGTCCTGTTGCTGGCCTATTTTCTTTTGCTCTATCCTATGAGGACACTTCCTTCATTTTGAGAGTTTGGTAGAAACTTCCTGGACACCTCTAGTGGTGTAAACTGTGTTAGAAAATGGTAAATAAAACATTTAGTTTGGAAAAAGAAGGCAAAAATGCTGTACAGTGGGTAAAGGGTTTTTCATATGGCTTTATGGTCAACATTAAAAATACACAGACCATTTAAATAACATGTTTGGGGGATGCCTATAAGTCAAATGTGCTGCTTTGGAACAGAATGATTTAATCCTTAAAAAAAAAGTTAAAAAGGCATGGGTTCCTGTCAAAATATCACCTAGACCCTTATCCTATGGATTGCCAGGAAAGGGAGGACAGGAAGTGTACGGCTCCCCTTTCTGTGACTTACCAGGCCACCTGTGTTTTTGAAATTGCAGAGGGTTCCTTGCAAAGGGGTAGGAAGGGCGTAAAGCCTCCACCCCCCCCTGCAAGGCATCTTGTCCCAAGAATCTTGGATAACATCACTGACATAGTTGGTCATGACCAACTATGGTCAGTGACATTACCCAGGATCATCTGCCCTATGTTTACATTCCAGCAGCGCTGGAGATCTTTCATTTAGCAACCAGAGTGTGGTGGGGAAACATCATCGTGCAGCAGGACGTGGCGGTGGATTGTCATGTTTGACCATGGATTTACATTGCTGGTTGATGTGATTGATGATGAATCTATAACGGGGGAAATTATTTAAATTGTTTAAAGTTTTTTTGTATTGTCATTAAAGGATTTTTTTTCTTTTTTTAGGAAGCATTTGTTTGTAATATAGAACTTATTGAGAATTGGTCTCCTGTACTGATTTCAGGTTACAGCTATAGCCATGCACAGCTGGTTATGCTGTTTTTATGATTAAAACTTGTTTTATTGAGAAGCAAAACATCTTAAACAGATATGTAGGTGGAAGCATAAAAGGACAGATGTGGGTAGGACATAACTGTGATTATACAATAAGTACAGACTTTATTATATCACTATGATTTAAAGAAATACAAGGGAATCTATTCAATCTACACGAATGCAGAGATCCAGAAAACTGTGTTATATATATATGAATGGATACAGTTGCATAAACTATGAGCAAGCCATTGTGAACCCCTAAAACCCAAACAGAAGACCATTCTGGAGAAACTTTTTCCATGTGGTCATCAGGAGACGACATTGACTTGATGGCACTTCATTATCCAGGAGATGGACTTTCAAGTATATTTAGAGACAAATAAATAATTTAAAATATATTTTCCAGAATAAAGCACAGTCAATGTCGTCTCCTGATGACCACTTCATGATAAATAATAATAATGTTCTGCCATACTACAGCTGCCTGTATTGAATTCCTTTACTTTGTAGCCTTGTTGATGATAGCCTTTTTAAGCTTAGCCATTTTAGATTCTAAGTTTATACTATATGGGGCACCTACCTTTTAAAACCCTGCTTGGTGGAACTGGAAATAGACTTTATGAAGATTTCAATATTCTACTCCTCACCCTAGTTATAAGAGACTTATAAGAGACGTTAGACCTGCTTCACAAGTAAAGACCATGTGCTGATGATAACAAAGAATGTTCCAGGTGATGCAGGTGAGTTAAAGGCTTCTGAAGTCATATTCAATGCTTCTGACTATGGGTCAATTTTGCCTAATTATTTTGCAGAGAGAGTGTAGGGAAATGGCCACTTGAAATTCTTTTTCATTAGGAAAAGCACTTGGTATAACTGGCTGGTGAATGGAGCTCCTGGTATACAGCAGGAGCAACCACAGAAAGTATCTTTACCTGCCATTTGCCTATTGGGTTGCCATGGCCACTGGTATTATAATTTTTAGAGATTTTATTTTTTACATTTTTGTAGCCATCCCTTTTTCATTCTGGCTTCTTTCTAGAGGTGGCATGTCGTCAAACAATATTTTATGTTGACCAGTGTCTAATCTGTCATGGAGAATGAGTGATTTCTCTGTGTCAAACAGTGTTAGGTTTCCCTAAAAAGTAGAGGATAAGGAATATTCAGTGTTCATCGGTGAGCAGGACATTGGGCTTTAAAACCTGCAGAGGTAATAGATCTAGATTCAAGTAGACTATGGGGTCTATTCACGAAGCTGCCGAAGGATCTGGCCGTAGCTATCAAGTGCACAACTCAGGGTGGAAGAAAGGGTGATTGTTAAAACAGGCATGGGTCAGGACAACAAGCAAACAAATATGGGAAAACACCAAAGCAAAGATCCTTTAGAGTTTCAAAACGAATAAAGTCCCTTTAAAATCAGCATAACTGTGAGGTACCTTATGTCCCTATTTGTAGCAGTTCAAGTCTAGTAGCATTGCTTTGGAAAATATGGTACTTCGCGCATAATTCTGGAATGCTCATAGTGCATCCTTTTTGTTTTTTAATTATACCTCCACTTCTTACTTCTATACAGAGCCAAATCCCCTATCCAAATCTTTGGGCTACTGACATCAACTGCTGGAATGCAGACAACTAATCACTAAAATTTTAGTTTGTTTTGACAACTGTCAGTACATGAAGCCTTTTCTGTTTTGATAAAGGGTTTAACTTTCAAGATTATGATTTTTTTCTTATCCACTGCATAATGGATCCAAAATAATACATTGTTTCATATTTGTGCGCCTTTGTGTGACAGATCTTTAGTAGGCTGAGACATGAAAAAGATCAGACTTTGGGAAATGTACAAGTAACTTTCATGTTCTCGAGATAGTAATACTTCATAAATGTAACAAACGGACAGCGGAGACAGATCGGCTCTTCAGATGTTTGATTTCATTGTTTAAGCAAAAGTTTCTAGTTAATGTTTAATAGATGCTAAATCAATGTGTGTTACTATTTACGTGTATTCCTAATCACTACACTATCATTCCTGATTATTTTCCCTAAAGGAAACCATACATGAAAGACAGAGTCTATATTGAAAAAAAAAAAGTAAAGAAATTATGCATAATTATTTTTACATTCAAGCTGCATGGGAGTGGTGGGGAGACCTAAAAATGGTAAATTACTTTTTTTTTCTCCTGAGATGTGTACAAAAACAAAAGTTTTGGCTGGAGTTGGGCTTGAATGTTAAACCAATTTGTCTATTGTTTTTTCCACACATTCAAGATGTTGCAAAAGGATGAGTAGGGACAAGACTGATAAATAACACAATACGAAACTAACCCCCCCGCCCCCCAAAAAAGCGAAGAGACTGCAACACCTACATTACATTTCTGTGGGGTTTATTTATAATGACAACGTGCCTTCCTTTTTCCCTGATATTCTTTAGCTGCAGCCTTTTAGACTTTTATCAAACTTAAGTTCACAAATCATATTCTCACATGTACTGGAAGTCATGCCACTTCAAGGCAAATCCTCCAAGGAGTACACAAAGTGATGTCCACCTAACAGACAGATATGAGCAAGTGTAAGTCAGTGTGTGCTTTTCGTTGGTAAGTGGACATTACTTCGGGTGCTACATGGAAGATTGGAGCATTTGGCATTGGGTAGTGCAGTTTAACATGTAAGAGACCAGTAATAATCTAATACCATATCACATGGAGAATCCAATATAGATGGAGCACTTCCAATGTAACTCTAGCCAAAACATTGTTTTATAATTTTGTCATATGTGGGAAGATGAAGAACCTTTTATGTTTCTGTGACCTCTGCATTCAGGTTAAGTAGAATTTAATAAGGGCTTATGTCGATGAGATTTTTTTCATGTGAGAACTTCTTCTCTTACCATACCAGTTAATGGAAACTCAAAAGCAACTTGAAGCAGGTTGATGCTACTTAGAAATAAGGTCAAATGTGGGTTAGGAGATCAACTATACCTGTTGATGAACTCTGAAAGATCTCAGTAATATTTATAACAAAGTTTCAATACAAGCCTAATGCACATCAAAGCACGCTGCATTTGCCCATCAACTTAGGCTCCCAAAGGCCGTTGACATAACATAGCCAGAAATAAAAAAAATCTGGCATATGATCTAATGGCTAATGATTTGATCTCTTGTTACTCTAACTACTAACCACTGAATGAGAAAAAATGTGTGACTCTAAACTCAGACGTTAAACCTTAAAAATGCATTCAAGTACCTGAATTATTAGCAAAACTGAACCTTATTTGTACATCACTTGGCTGTAGATTCTCATATCATCTCTGAATTCATGCTGACACTGTCCTTCCTTCTGGAAGGTGGCTACTTTTATTCCCCATGGTCCCTGTGTGTGTTGTAAAGTAGCCACTGCTCCAAGCTTGCTCCTGTTATGGACTATACTTTCAATACCAATTAGCAAACAAAATGTGAAATTGTAGTCCATCATGGGAGCGAGCTTGGAACGTTGGCTACTTTACAACACACACAGAGACCATTGGGAACAAAAGCAGGCTCCTTCCAGAAGGAAGGGCAGTGTCAGGACCAATTCAGAGTTGATTTGAGGATCTACAGCTAAGTGATATACAGATAAAGTTCAGATTTGCTGTTAATTGAGGTACTTCAATGCATGTTTAAGGTTTAACTCCTGAGGTTAGTGTTACTTTAAATCCAAAGTGACCCATGGATCTTTATTTATTCAACTGACCTATTTGCATTAAATAACTCTTCTTTGACAAAACTGTCCCTTCTGCTAGTTATATTTCTACCCCTGGAGTTATTAGAAGAATAGTAAATTGGCCATGTTTTTTCTGGATATGACTTCACTGCAGCTAAAAGCTAAATGAAGACATGCATGGCACTAGTGGCAATAATGACAATTGATAACTATTCTTTTTTCATAGACTGGCTTCATTTTGCCTTGCAATGAATCAAAGGGCAAATTAGTGTAACAAAAATGTGCTGTCTGGAGCTGCTGAAGTGCAGCCTGGCTCCATTGCCAAGAATCTGTTTCAAGAAAAGCATGATGCCAGTTAACCTCATTTATCAATCTGATTAAAATACAGACCTTGTACATTGCTTTTAAATATAAGGGCAGAAAAATGGTTCAGGCAGTACATATGCCAGTACACTTGTTACGTGCATGAACATTTTGATCTAGACAAGGTTCCTGTAACAACTTTAGAATGTTGCTTGTTGAAAGGGGTCAGTTAAGGTTGTAGCATAGGTGACTGACATATGACTCAGACAGAGAGAAATGCAGATGAGGGTGAGCTGCAAGTAAAGTGATTACATTGTAATAAAACAAAAAAAGACCTTTGAGATGTGTTGATGCTGCTAAATAGCCTATGACATGTGACATCAATTACTTATTAAGGAGTGGAACACTGAAACTCATATAGTACTTTTTTATGGTATCTGATTTTTCATAAATAATTCTTAAAGGGCATATCTATGCTAATGTGCCTCCACACGTGTGTGGAGCTCCCTTTCAACTCAGTGTTTGACCCATAAAAGAGTTAGGCCCATGGCATTTATAAGCTCCATCAGAGATGGCAGGTTTAGAAACTTTCTTGGACTTACAATTTAAAGTTTTACACTGTTGGATTTAAAAAAAAAAAATCTCAGCAAAGGTGAAAATTGGCTTTTTTGGGGCTTGTTTCCACCAGCCTGTGTGTCTACCGCAATGTCCCATGCCAGGAATGCAAAGGGATTGCATACATAAAGTCTCCTAGTGCTCTGGTGCGGGTAGGGGGTGTGGCAGTGCCATTCAAGTCAATGCAGTGCATGCACGATTTTTTATGATTGCAACACACTGGAGTGTTGGGCATTTTATTACCATGCTTTCCTGTGCGGCCAATCATAGCCTGCGCGGGGGGGCATGTCTGCAGTGACATTGACTTGAATGTTTTTATTTTCTAAGCTTTGTATACAGTAGAGGGCTAGGAATCTCTTTATTGATGTCTGTGTCCTAGATCCTTTCTTTGATGGGTGTCAGAAAGAAAAGGAGGAGACTTGGGACTGTGGACAACATCTCTTCAACTACAACAGCATTTACAACCTGATGGAAAATACCCCACAATAGGGTTAAAGGCAGCATTAGAAGCCTGGAAGGGGTTTAACACCTTCCTTACTCTATCCAACACTATTGCCCAATTCCAGTCAAATGTTTTTTTAAGGATCTCCCACTTTGAATGCCACCAGTGGAACAACAGACCATTGTTTCTCTGTTTGCTTAATCATAAGCCGCCCTGTACAAAGCTTACCTTTTGGCACACATTAGCTGTTGAATACTTAAAAAAAATTTGGTGGTATCAGATGGCAGAACTTAAAAAAATATATAAACTAATAACATTACAAACCATGTCATTACATTGTTTTGATTTACAAGGAAAGACTTGTATAAGCAGCACTAAAGTATAGATTCATTAATAAAACAGGCCCTCCTTGTCGTATCTCAGCTTGTATATTAAATTAAATGGATAAAATAATTAGAGCTGAAGAAAAATTAAGCGCTTACAAGCTTGTCAGCACCAGCACAGCCATATATTATTAAAAAAAAATATGGAAAGAAAAGGAAATCACAGGTTTAACCACCCTTCCCTTCTGTTCAGTGTGTTTTCTTGTGTTTTCTGCTTTCCTGGGTTGGAGCCCAGACAAATTTCTACACCTGCCAACACCAGCTAATACTGCTTTGATCTGCTAAGACTCCAATACCTGCTCTAAATTAGAGCTTACATAGAAACCAGGCTGTATTAAAAATAACAATTTCTACTGCAGAGTTTTTCTATAAATCCAGCCAGTATAGGTTTGGGCTAAGTACAAGTGAATCGAACCATATCTAAAAACTCAACATAACAGTTTCCCCACGTAGTGAACCCAAGGGATGGTTTTGATAACTGAAAAACAAATTGCTCCACTGTGGATCTGTAGACCTTATGAATAGCATAGTAGTTAATAGAAGGGTTTTGGGTAATGCAAGATATATTGGCCCTAAAATAAGAGTAGCGTTTGTGTGATGCATTGATTTCATTGTATATGCCAAAAATATATATACATATAACCTGCAGAAAAAGTGTTTTTCATGTTTCAAAAGCATTATAAGAAAGTTCATGCCACATAGTGACTCCAATCCATAAGGAATTGAGCCAGACTTATAAGTGGCTTAGTGGTTGATTAACACTGTGGCCTTGTACTGTTGGAGTGCAGGTTTCTATTCTGAACAGATGCTCCGTATACATATCTTGTATGTTCTCCTTGTATTTGCATGGTTTTTCTGGGTGCTTTAGATTCCTCAGACAGCCTAGAAACATTCTGAGTTAAGTGGCTTCTACCTGAACTGGCTATAGAGCATCTGTGTGATTTTGGTTAGTGTGTGTTGTGAGTAAGGACATGGAAAAGGTTCTGGGTATTCAGTAAGTATTTCAGAGAGTGTTAGGGTTGATGTACATTAAAAATATTGTTGTTCATATATTATGCAAAGTGCAGCAGAAGCTTTCAAATCTCTCCATCACTTTACAATAAAGAACTACAGGCAGAATAAAAATTGCCCCTTGAAGCGGGCTGCCCCTTTACTGCAAGGGTCAACTGCTCATTTTTCTCTAGGGAAGATGAAGAAGATATACTCACCCGAGCCTCGATCCTGCAGCAAAGACTGCTCACCTCTTCCCCCCAATGCTTTGGCGGTGGAATGTCCCTCCGCGTCCTCACTTCTAATGCACTGGATTAGACATGATGAGTCATTAAACCACCAGAGCCCAGGGAAGGAGATGTTGTGGGGACCGGTCGGTCTAGCAACCAGGCGGGATCGAGGATCAGGTGAGTATATATATTTTTTTTATTTTAGACCCTAAACCGAAATTAGCAAATTGTTACAAAAATAGAATTTAAAAAACAGCATGCAGTTCGCCTACCCAATTCCTTTTTAACTCTTTAGGTCTGGTCGGAAGGAGGGACCCCCCGATAAAAAAAAAAAAAAATTAATTGCAGACCCTTTAGCCCAAAAAAACAGAGCTACAAAAAGTGTGGTCCCCTAAATCCAGATCCTTAACCTGAGCACTGTCCTGGCAGGACGAGCGAGTACCCCCCCCTTCCCTGCACCATACTAGGCCACATGCCCTCTGCCCTTTTGTTTTCATACCATGACAGCTTACTGACCTGAAATGGCATGAAAACAAAAGGGCAGGATGAGTTGTGACATCACAACTCGTTCCGCCCATCTGTTTACATTAGTAAACAGAGCTGTCAAATCTGTCATTTAGCAGCGGGAGTTCGTCGGGAGTGGACAGGTGCACAGGTGTCAAGACTTTTTTTAATTTCGGCAAGTGGGTGGGCGTCGTTCATTATGATTGACGATGGATTGCATCGCTAGATGACGTGATTGACCCTGGATTACAGTGATGGACATTTTTTTTTTTAATAAAGGAATTTAATGTCAAAAAATGTTTGTGTTTTTTGTTCAAATAAAGGATTTTTTTAAGGTGTTGTATGTTTATTTGCTTTTCACTTAACTGTTTGGCAAATGAGTAGGGAAAACAACTACCCCTTACTCATTCACAAGGGGGAGGGGGCATCTGAGTGCCCCCTTTTATGAAAGGGGTACCCAGATGCAGATGAGCCCCTTTGCCCACACAACCACCAGACCAGGGCTGTGGGGAAGAGGCCCTTGTCCTCATTGGCATAGGGACAAGGTGCTTTTCCAGGGGTCACCCCCTGAAAAAGCACCCTCCTAATGCCAAGGGCGTGTAACATGGAATGGTGTAGGGGGGGGCGGGGGGCTCTCACTCATCCTGCCCTGCCAGGCCAGTGCTCGGATTCAGGGTCCTTTTTCTTTTCTTTTACATCGGGGGTCCCTCCTAACATTCCTAGGTCTGGTATGATTTAGGAGGGGGACCCCATGGCGTTTTTTGTTTGTATGTTTGTTTACATGTTATTTTTCACCTGTGAGGTAACAAACAGAATGACAGAGTCGAATGCTGCTTGGCAGCATTCAGCTTCTCACTCTCTGCTGTTCAGTCCCTATGAGAATAGGGGTGAACAGCAGTGAATGGAATGCCAAACGTTCGCCTCAGCTGATCCAGATGTTGCATTGGCTGAGACAAACTGATTTTTGCGTTCGGTTCAACCAAGCTTGCTGAAGCTGTTCGGCTTAACCGAAGGGAAATGAGGCAGGCTGAATGCTACCCCCCTTTCTGCCAGTCCAGTCCTCAGATTAAGGGTCTTTTTTGGGGTTTTAGGGGGGACCCCACCTCTTTCCCCCCATTCTTGGGGGTGGGGTTCCTCCTTAAAATTCCTACCAGACCTAAAGGGCCTGGCATGACTTTTGTGGGGAACCCCACGCACTTTTTTTCTTACTTTTTAACTCGAGGTCCCACTTAACATACTTACCAGACCTAAAGGGTCTGGCATGGATCAGGAGGGGGACCCCACACTGTTTTTTTACATGTCATTTCTTTTAATCTGCTCGCTACCTCGGAGGTAGCGAGCAAATTAACCGAGCCGAATGCAGTCCCTATGAGAATAGGGGCGAACGGCAGCAACTGTACGGCCGGGCATTCAGCTTAGCTGATCCAGATTTTGGATCAGCTGAGTCGAACGGGTTCTTCACTTCGGCTCAGCCGAACATGCTGAGCATGTTAGGCTTAACCGAAAGGAGCCGAAGATCAGCCGATGCTTGGTTATTCACTCGGCTGCCTAGTGAATAACCCCCTAAGTGTTTGGGCAAAAATATCAAGAAATACTTTGCTGGACAAAAAAGATTGAGCGTTTAAAATTTGTAAATTTGATACATTTCTGGGACAAATATTTTAGTGTTATTTGTGGTTATTATGTTTTCGATGTGAAATTTATTGGCGCCTATTTTTGGATAGAGATACAGGATGGTTAGCCCCTCTATCAAGTTTTGTTTTGCCATTTGTGTCCCATTGGGGCAGCCTTACCTTTTACTTCCTGTTCTGTAGACATATCAGAGAGTAAGAAGAAAGCTCTTTAAGTCAGGGAAATCCCCTGTTAGACTGCTGTCACTTTATCAAGTGCCACCGTTATAAGAGTTCCTCTTTATACCTGTTCTGGAGATGCCTAAAAATTTTGGATTTCTTTTCACTTTTTGCCCCAGTACTAATAGAGGAAATCTCTCCAGTGGAGACACAAACAGCCATAAAAAAACCTGAGAGAAGTTCTAATCTTATCACACTCTGTCTAAAAATACAAACATGTATGGATTTAGATGCCCTTTAAGTGTAATAATTTACTTGAATGTACTAAACAACTACTAGAGAAAATAGATTTACTCTGTCTGTAACATTTGAAGGACAAGTTGGTCAACTGTCAAACCATTTTCTAACCAATTGATATGACCTCACTTTCCTATGAAATGCTTTGGCCTCACTTTCTGTCTCTTTGCCCTGCACCTTAGCAGCTTCATACTTCCTAAGGACAATAAGGACAGAGTATGTATTCTGTTAATTACTCAGCAGGAATTTGATCTTTCTCTCCGCTCCCTGGAATGTGTTAACCAACACGAAGCCTCCTGTGTCACAACTAATAGATTCCCCTTCTCTTTCAATGCCAGCTCTATTTCTATATTTAATATAGTCACGTGAGGCCCAACTGACTCTGGTGCTAATCTCCTGGCCTTGAGGCATTGCTAAAATAAATGCAGGGGCTTGAATTCCATGTGTTGGAACAAACAAGTGCATATTAGTCAGCAAGAGAGGAATAATATCTAAGAAAAAGTCTGATAAGTATCTCTGGCTTAATACTCTCTAGATGTGTTTGCTGTAGGTTATATAAATGATTCATAGTAGCCTCACATGTCAGACTTAGATTACCTAAATATTAAACTGTTTTCTTTGATGCTCTTCAGATAACATCATAATATTGAAGACTTTATAAAAAGGGACACAAAGTTTAGAAAACTTCCCTTTTTTGTTTGGACACAAAAACGTTATTAGACATAATAAAGATGGAATAGATTATTTTATTATGTTCAGATATTAAAAGTAGATTAATTGTTTACCGCCCCTCAATGATGTCCCCTCTCCTTATGTCACAATATATAAATTCTGCTTTTTGAAATCTCTTTTTATATTCAGTCTTTTATATAAGTTGTGTGATGATGATGATGATGATTATAATAATATAATAATAAATAATATATTTGTAGATTGTAAGCTCTCACAAGCAGGGTCCTTCTACTCCTTTTGTATGGCATTGCATTTTA
>NW_017307324.1:57177-98957 GCF_000935625.1 Nanorana parkeri
TTAATAATAACAATAATAATAAAAACACCTATTCAAAAAAAAATACAACAACTGTTAAAATAATGTCCTACGTATTACTGTTTCCATTCTGTACCAGATACCTTATTTATAATCCAGCAGAAAAAAGACAGCACACACCAGCGTAAACTGAATAAAATTATAAGACCGTAGCATGATTGTGATCTGGCTGTCAGCGAGACTCAAGGTCACTGCTTGTTTTACGTGGCTAAATAGCCAACAGCCAACTTTATCTTATGACACAATAATACTCTATCAAGTAAGCTGCCTTAAGAATGATGTGGTGTTTTAGTGCAAGGTTTCAGCTAACTAGCTGAGCCAAAGAATTCAACACCCTCCCTACGGCTGACATTGGAAGGTCAAAGGGTACAGTTAGCTAACAGGACTGATTCGGTAGCTGTGTGAGAGGACTGGAAGCCATCTCATGAGCTATTTGTTCTTGTTGACCCTTGGTTCCCATAAAAATCAGCCTAAATGTGGCAATTTGAGTTGAAATACTTTGATATAAGCATTTTATTTTGTTGTCACTAAATCGGGGACAGTAGCCCAAAGGGCACTCAACTCCTGGTTAAGAATCTCCTTAGGGATCTCGAGCAGCACTGACCCAATTCTACTCATCTCTGTTTAACATGCCATAGGATAAAAATTCACTAGGGTGGATGTTTGTAGAGATAAATTTCACTGTCTGTCTTTTCAGATCTATGTCAGGCAACAGCTATCACCTTCACACTAACAATATCCTTTAGTAAACGATAAAGTCAAGTAAAATAGGAAACCTAGACGCATTATCAACAAGTCTATGCTATCCGCTTTCACTGTTTACTTGCCAGCAATGCATCCCTTCACTACACAAAGATTCGGAGAACATCAAACATGGATGCCAGGAGAAAGAAAGCATGAGAGAGAGAGAGATTCTTAGGTGACAAAAGGCTTTATATTGCCTATAAATGCATGTGTAGCTGGCAAATAAAAATACACATGCTGCATTGTTAGGATAATGACATACAGTGTAATTGATTACAGGTCGAATAAAAGAAATTAGCAGCAGTAATATTCCATATTTTTTTAGTGCAAGTTTGGGAATAGAAGCTGACAGTAGACTGGTTTGCTATAAGCTTGAGTCTTTCTTTTTTTTGTTTTTGGTACACCATATTTTATTAATCAGCTTCCATAAATTTTCAGTTGTTTGCAGAAGAACATTTTTGCATTAAATGTGTTAAAGTAATTCTAACATCAGGGTAAAAAAAATCAGATTAGTGTGGTTGTAAAGGGGTTGGAGCTTAATGAAGGGTGACCTGGTCTCAGGCCTCGTTTGCCAGTAATGTATTCCAGGATTTCCATAGCGCTAAAGTCAGCCTTAAAGTGTCTTTCCACTCTTGAAGCCAAGTTGGAGAAAACCCCACTATATGTTCATGTGTTCCTATTCACACAGCATACATAAGAATACGTTTTTAACAAATATTTCTAACTTTTTAGATATGTCTATGTAGTTGACCTTTGGAGCTTCTCTGCGCAATTGTAAAATTACAGGAAACTCTGGTTGTCCCCATAGAAATACTCGGGCAGAGTGAGCCCCCTCCCGTTAATATGCAATGCTTCTATATCTTTAACCCTTTGTTAGGGCAAACAGTGTTGAAAACCTACTTTACAACTGATAATGAGATCTGCCAGCACAGTACAGACAGTGTTCCTTAGGTTGAATATTAACCTGCAGAGTCCCCTTTCCAAAAATATTTCAGGAAAGAGCAAGTAATATGTAAGCAGCAATTTTTAAATATTTTTTTTTAATTATGATAGGTGAGTGAGAACATGTAAAAAAAATATAGGAATAATGCTCTCCCAACTTGGCTGCAAAAGTCGAAATATACTTTAAGCTAGCCATACATCAGCAGCTTTTTCTCATTTAGCCTAGCAGGCTGAACAAGTAAAAATGCTTAATTCCCCCCCTTCAAACACCAGGCTATTGCAGCAATTGTGCCGCAGTCAGAATACTCGAGCAGCTGATTGGCTGCAGTCATTGTTTGACCAAGACTTTTCAGACTTCCTCCTTCAAGAAATGTCAACATCCTGTTCCAAACTAAATAAAAAAATCGATTGGGCATATATCAAAATAGCTTATCTCTGTTCTTGTAAGGTACTTACCAAGAAGCCAATATTGGTGCCCTGGGCCAAGATTCAAGATTATGGGCAAACAGATTTGACACCTCATTTTTGCATCTGATCTTCCTGTGTTTGACCTCTGGCTTGTAACTCCAACTTTGCTTCCGATCACTGGCTTTCCGCCTCTGTGACGACATGGTGATGAGATTATAAGTTAAATGTGTATTGGTGTTGAGTTATGTTTGAGTGCGTTATACTGTGTAACCTGGTTATGAAAAGACTATCAGCAACACCCCTCGTTATCTCCCATTGTTCTCTGAGGGAGCTCAGAACAATGACATTCTGACCAGGCTTCTGCTATGGCTGTCTGGAGCTATTTAGCAGGTGGACACCTGTGGTGTTGTGAAGACAGGACTTCTGGGGAGGGGAAGGTGGATGTGATGGGATTATATTCTGATCTCATCATTTGCTGTATAAAAGTTTGTGCAGTTGCTCAACAAATCAGAGTTTGTTTACCCTACACTCGGTCCTGACCAGTGACTGGGGAAACTGGGAGCTAAAGATCTTCAGGTTGCAATATTTCCTAAGCAAGGAAGAAGATAGCGGCGGACATACTCATCCTGAGTACTGGGGTCCGTCACAGCCTCAACTTGTGTTGACCATCCTGAGTGTGACCTCCGCCTGTAACATCAACCCTTATGTTCTGCTCTTGACATTACAGCTTCTGGCATTCAATGCTCCATAGTACCTGCTGCAGCTACCATTTGTTTCAGTTTCCTGACCGGTTTCTGTGGCTGCTTCATCCAGGTCAGTGCACTCAAGTTCCAGCTCAGAGTTCTACCTCACCTTCTCTTTGGCACTCATGCTTCCCTGAGTCATCACTGTGCCTGTTACCATCTCCAAGGAAGCTGGACTAGAGTTGTAAGGGTAGCCGCCCTGTTCAGCTCTGCTACATCCAGGTACGTGACCGTTCTCCCTGAGATAGGCTGGTGCCAAATGTGTATGCTCATGGCTCCTACCCCTGCTAAGTCCATGTTTTTACAGCTAGTTGGCCAGAAATAGGAATGAGTGGTTTCGGTAAATTAGATATTGCTAAAGAATTTCTGTTTTCTCTGTTAGTAAATTTTGGCAAAGCGGGAATTCTCATTTTTGCTCACTGAGCTGGTTAGGTGAAATTTGCTCTAAAAAAATACCTTTTCTTTCCTTTTATGTACGTGTGTGGTATTTGGGGGGCTTACTGAGAGTAGTTTAGGTTATTTAATGTAATATTTTTTGTATTTGTCTTTTTTTTTTTAAATTTATTTCAAAGAAACAAACAAAAAAGAAGAACTTAGAACGGGTCATGTTTGGCACAAGAACAGGTCCATGATAGTTGAAAGGACATACCATAATCTTTTATGAGCCATTTAAAGTATGTTGTACCCTTAAAGACTACTTCCGCATTGACTTCAATGAATACCACCAAAAAATAGATTTTTTTGATGAAATTCCAGAGAAAGGAAAACTCACTTATTTCACTCATTCATAGTCAGAAAGACCTCCTCTGAATGATAGAACATGCCACTTCCTCACGCTGGGCAATTTTCTGAACTAATCAGCAAAGTTCAGCTCTAATGATATCCAACAGAGATTTTGCTGAAAGTGGATATCTCCTATAAATTAAATGTATACAGTACAATATCTGCCACAACAGTTTGCTTGACCTTAGAATAGTAAGGGCAAGTGTAAACTATATACTGTAATTTATGGAGTTTTAGTATAATTTTGTTAGCAGAAGGAAATTTTCCATGTTTGATATACTTTATAGTCTAGCTGGGAGATGAGTGTAGTGGTCATGGTTTCTGTGCAATACATAGAAAATATTTTGTCTGATGCCTCTTAGTCATACATGACAATGATTTTTGAGTTCCACTTAGCTGCCTGTAGTAAACAGGACATATTTTGTGGGAATTGTCTTCTTTTCCAGCATTAAAAAACAACTGTGAAATTTATCTCAACATATGGATTTTTTTTTTTTTTTTAAATGCAAACCTCTGCGCTGTACATTTTGTCATTCAAACAATAACCGAAATAGACATTGTAAGCTGACAGCCAGCATCAGTCATAAACGTGCATTGTGTCACTTCCTGTTCTCTTGTGAGTTCACATACAAAAGGGACATCTCAGCTTGACAAACTGACTTTCATTCAAGGTTATCAAAATAATAAAACAGAGAAACGGTTTTTGGATGAGCCCTCCAACACCTCTCCTGTCCCAAGCGGAAAACCTGTTGGAATTTAGATGATTGAACTCTAACCTAGTCGGACAAAATAATGAAGAATAATGAAACAATAAAGAACAGAAAAAAACTCATTGGAAATGGAAAATTAAAGCTCGCTCTGCCTCATTTCCACAATTTGACATACATCATTGACATATTTCTATGACAAAGTGGTGACCTTAATTCCTATCCAAATCTGTCCAAACAGATACTGGAAGTAAAATGTCCCAGAGGTTAGCAAGGCTGAGCATCTGTTTCCACTGTGCACTACATGCATGACCCTGTCTACACCATCCCCAAGAATAGTGTACATAGAGGAATGGTTATAAATCAGTGATTTAGGACATAGCTGAGAATGAGAGCAGTTCTGACTCACATTGTCTCAAATACAATTCAACTCGTTGATTGTTATCATCAGTATTCTCTGTGACTGGAAAATAAAGTGCTTGAGTACATGCCAATAATACCTTTGCCAACATTCATGGGCAAAATAGGTTGTATAAAAAAATAAGAATATATCACTTAGAGGGTTAATAACTACATTGCCGAAGGAAGCCGAGTGAATACCTGACCAAAGGTGAAGGTAGCCGAACGCCAGTCGGCTATTAACTTCACCTGAGTACGGCTGATTTCAGCCATACATCGACTGGCTTTGGCTCCCTTTCGGTTCACTTTGGTTCAGCCAACCTGAAGAATACGTTCGCCTTAGCCGATCCAACATTTGGATCGGCTGAGATGAACATACGGCAGTTCATTCACTGCTGTTCACCCCTATTCTCATAGAGGCCAAAGAGCAATGAGTGAATAGACGAATGCTGCCGTGCAGCATTCGGCTTGGTTATTCTGCTCACTACGTCGGAGGTAGCGAGCAGAATAAACAAATATATAAACAAAAGGAAAAAAAACCCAGCCCTTTAGGAAAAAAGTACCCCTTACCAATTCACAAGAGGGGCAGCATCTAGTGCCCTTTTATAAAGGGGGTACCCCGTTGCAAACAAGCCCCCCTGCCCGCAAACCCCCACAACCATCGGGTCAGGGTTGTAGGGAAGACGCTCTTGCCCCCATTGGCATGGGAACAAGGTGATATTCCAGGCGGGACCCCTGGAAAACCACCCTTCCAGTGCCGAGGACATGTGACCTGGTATGGTGCAGGGGGGGGGCACACGCTCGTCCCCCCTTTCCTGCCCTGCAAGGCCAGTGCTTGGATTTTGGGTCTGGTTTGGAAGTTAAGGGGGGACCCCAATGTTTTTCCATTTGTGGTTGGCGCGCTTCCCCCTTAAAATTCCTACCAGACCTAAAGGTCCTGGTATGACTTTTGGGGGGAACCCCACACACGTTTTTATTTTTAACTCGGGCGGTCCCTACTAACATTCCTACTAGCCCTTAAGGGCTTGGTATGAATCTGGAGGGGGACCCTGCTGCATTTTCTTTTCTTTTACTATTTGTTTACATTTTGCAGATAGAACGGTCTGCTTCGGCAAACCATTCCCCCCACTGTGGCTGTGTTTTTGGTTAAGCACATACTTCGGCCTGGCTGAGCCCTTCAGGTGCTGTATATGCTATTGTTGAAATACAGCAACCCTTCAGTTCGGCTGAACAAAAGGGCTCCGGTGGCCAAAGTGAGCCTTAAGTGAGCTTTGGCTTAATCCTTCTGCTCAATGGCAAATAACCCCCTTAGTCTCCAACTACTTCTTACACTGGTACCAAACAGAGTCCTGGAACTTTTGGTAAGTAGCCACCACTAGTGGTTTATTTAAAGGAACTCTAAACACGGTTACATCTAAGCTGGTATGTTAGCAAAACGTCAAGTTTTTAGAGCCGGCCATGCACTGGTAGGTTTTCGTATGACCGTTCATACAAAAAATCTCATCAGAGCATTCAATAATGCCTTCAGAGACTTGTACAATGTCATTTGAAATTTCATTTGATCTTAGCACTTGATTTTGGAAAACAATGCAGTTTCTCAAACAAAAACCACATTTGTTTGTTCGACAAAAATAATCCTTTCAGCTCCTTCGATTTTTATTTTTTTTGCCACTACGGTCAGAATGGATCCTTGATTTGACCCCATTAACTGTTAGAAATTTGAACGAATGGTCTGACAACAATATTTTTAATAAAATTCTACTGGTGTATAGCCAGCATAAGAGTCACACACACAAACACACATGCAAAAATAAATAAATAAAGATATATAGCAGCTGCATGTTGCAGCTCCTCCTCTGTGAGTTGTGAGCTGCCCAGAGACATAAGACGGTGGCTGAAAATGTAGGCATGTAGTACTTAAAGCAGTAATTCTCAGAGTACTACTGCACACTTCATAAACTTCAAGGTTGGCTCTGCCATCATGATGTTCAAGCACTGCCACAGCTTCCTATCACCCCCAAAGTTGGGGTAAAGCGTTTAAGATCCCTCACCTCCTCTTTACTATTTATAGCTCTTTGCTGTGTCATTTCATAAAATACCTTTAAATTAGATATAAACCCAATCACTAAAATGTAATTTAAGCTTCAACATGTTTCTGTAAATTCATGTCAGTTTAAAAAAAAAAAAAACCTGTAGATTTCATTAAAATTATAGCGTGTGATCCTGCCATGAAGATCCTTGTTCAGTCAGTTGCTGTGACAGCGCTCTGTCTCTGACTCCCAATGGTGCTCCTGTGTTTGTCACCCTGCCAAGCAAGGTTGTACCAAAGGCTACAAGTTGCTGTTTCAACACACCCTATGCATGCATGGTCCACTTACCATCAGAAAACCTTCCTTGAAAAATGTCAGGCAGCCATCTCTAGACTGCATGTAGTGGCTGCAGGAGATCAGCAGCACTGCAAAGCAACATTTTATTACAGGTATAGCACCAAGAATTTACATGCACATCAGTTCCTACCCTCAAGATTACAATCTAAGGCTCCTATCTGCCATGCATATGTGCAAGTCCCAATTTAGGCAGGAGTCATTTAACCTACCAGCATGTCTGGAGTCTGAAAGGAAACCCATGCAAGAACATGCCTTGTAGATAGTGACCTGGCCTGGGATTCAAACCTGAGACCCCCAGGGCTACAAGGCAGGAGTGCTCCCCATGACAGCACTGTGCTGCCCATAGATGACAAATCCAAACATTAACAGCAAGGATTTTATTTGAAATGAATAAATGTTTTATGCTACATAATGCTTTAGCAAACTAAATGTCATTCAGTTAGGGTTTACATCTACTTTAAATGTTTACTTTGCACTCAGCCTCTCGGGGAATACTGGAGATATACTCCCTGGTACTTTGTTTATACTTTTAATAAAATGCTAAATGTGTCGCTATTCAGCCTGGCATTTAATGCAGATTGTGGCTATTACATCACTCCATCCTGGATTGGATTAACATAACCATATTTGATGGCATACAATCAGAGGCTTATATGTGGGGGAATTTACACTCTTGGTGTATAAACTCTGAGAGGTATTCACACAGAGAGAACAAACAAAAAGCTGAACACTTGATTCAGTTTCATCATCTCTAAATCCGGTGTATTATCTCTGAAGACTGCAATTCATAGCCCCTAAAGTGTAACTTTTCAGAAACGTTGATCAAGAAAATAGGAATTTGATGGTTGCGTGGCCTTGAAAAGCTGGGAAAAAAAAGTAACATGAACATTTATTAGAACGAAAATAAAAATCTCTCCGGTCTCAAGGCCCACACAACGAACCTTGATAAGCACTTAAATCCAAACGAAAAAGAAAAAAAAAGCAATTTGCATTTTTATTCCTACTCTCTAACATAATGCTTCATTTTACAGTTTCCATTAACGATTATTGCTGTCTTTACACAATGCATTAGGCACTTTTCTCGCCATTGTTTGTGTGCAGTTTTCATCAAAATGCTTCATCCTGGTAACATTTTACATTGATGCAGTCTTTGTGCTGCTTCGATGCTATTATCTCAGAATGTGTCTCTTCCAACAGGTCTCTTCAAGACCTGAAAACTGCCCTGTGTGAAATGTGTGTCACTCATCACCTTCTCATGCTGCCTGAATTAACAATGCCCAAGGTCTTATCTGACATGGAAAACAAACCTTACCTGGGTGGGCAGGTCAACAAAGCTTCTTATGGTCTTAATGGACTGAAACCTATAGTCAGGCTGTAGCATAACCTTGAAACAGCTTCAGACAATTCAGACCTTCTTAATCTAGTGCAGGACCAAAATGGCTATTGAAAAATGTATATTTGTCATAAAATATAACCTATGTATCATATTGACACGCACAGTCTCACCTTTTGGTCCACCGCTCTAACATATTTTATCCTCTATGACTAAGTCTGTGTAAGGGAAAACGTGTTAGTTGGGTGGACCAAAAAGGGGACTGTGCGGCATGGTTGAGGTCTAATAAAGCTGTTTTTATGGAGTTACCTCATCAGTGGACAGCTGCCTGGGCATTTTGTAATTAAACAGTCTGGAGCAGGGATGCACTCCCTCGCTAAGCACGCCATATTTATCTGCGGTTGAAAGCTGGACTCCAGTAGGGAGCAGTGTCTTTTTCATGTCTGCAATGGTTAGTGTTTTTGTTGCATTCATACTTCGGGGGTTATTATCGACTGATATCTGTTGCATCTGCAAACTTTCATTTTAGTGTGTCCATATACAAGTAATTATGTCATATCTGTTATTGAATTTTAAAATTTGCCCAATGTTTCCCTATACCTCAAAAAGCTGTTAAGGAAAAAAATCTGGTTCCTGTCTATATCACTGGTTTTATACAGATAATCTACTTTTTATTGTTATATTGTTTATTGTTAAATTCTCTAAAACAGTAATTTTTAGAAGGCATGCAGCACTGCAACTATAAATGTATTGTAAGTAAGGAAACAAAATGATAGTTTTACTTTTGACACTTTCTTACAGTACTTGTTCAGCAGTTACATCATCTGCTGCTGTCAGAAGTTCAGAAGAGGAGCTTGGAGCACCAGGGCCTTTGAGAAGAAGCAGCACATCACAATAAAGGACCTTAAAGTTTATATAAACCCTAACAATTAACTTCTACTTGCTCCATTTGGTCTGTTAAATATACCTGTTTTTTTGTTTGTTTTTTTTAAGTCCGCGGTGAGGACTTAAAGAAAATAACAAAAGACCATTCACCTACTGATATATCTTTAAGTTGTAGAAATAAATTTCAGCTCCCATATATCACTCATATTAACATCAACTAAACAAAAATACAAAGCCCATGGTAGCAAAGCCCCTGTTGGAATTTTATCTAAAATCCCAACTTTACAAGGCCAAAGTGCTAACCACTGCTACGCTCTGAAAAAAAATATGTAAGTACTTTGGTTTAGAGTTGAAAAAAAAAACTCTGTGGACCCTTAATGAATATAAACAGCCTTGAGACTTTCCGAACATGCAACCAGGAGGGCAGCCAATTGTCATTACTGAGTTTCCAAAAGGAAAGATATTGGAAGAAATTATCATTTTTTGGCAGGCTAATCTACAATATATTAATGTGCAGTGTTCTATGTAATTGAATGTCCTTCACCATAAGCTAAATTCCCCTGGATAGCAAAGCATTGTGGAAACATCTGAATCACTTTCAAATTAACCTTTCACTTGCTGAAAGACACTCGCAAGGGCTACAAAAGTTTATACCAGTGAGCACAATGTACAAAGAAATGATTGATGTTTAGAGCACAGTAATGTCTGTTTACAAAAGTCAAAGTAAATAACTCAGGCATAATTATTTTTTGCACCAGCGGGCAATAAACTTTAGGTCATATCACTTTTGACTGTGCTGCTAACATTTTTTATGCCATACAACAGCAATAAATTGGAAGGTCCACCTTTTGCTTAGGACTCATTGCTTTTTTATATGTTTACCTGCCAAATAACATATTTCCTTCTTTAGCTTTTTTTCCTTTTGGGTACACTATTCTCGATGCAACCTAAGATGCCAAGAATGAAGTCAGATACCAGGGATGATGCAACTTCTGTGAACATGGGCTCAATAGCTAAAGTAAAATGATGCCCAATCTAGAAGCAGCAGGGAAGATGATGGCAGAAATGGGGGACTGAGCAATGACAGTGTGTGGGGACCTTCCAGCTCTGAATGAGAGCACACTAGTACCGTATAATGTACAGGTATGCAATATTGTGCAAGTTTGCTGTGTATACTTACACATGACAAGACCCCCTCAACCAAAGCACCTACACACACAGACACACAGACACACACACACACACAAAAAACACTCAAATAAAAAGTTTTGCTTTAAAAGAGGAGCTGAGCTCTGGAAGGTGTGTCCAGAAAAGGCAGGCAGGGGGCAAATGACCAGTCAACCAGTATTGCTTCTGGTCTACCTGCATGTGTTTTTTTCCCATTACTCACCATGCCTTGTTCTACTGTTTCTGTGTGAAGGTAGCCATCTTAGTAGTGGCGGGGCTTTGCTTTCTCATCAATAAGCAATAAGAACTATGAGCAGCACAGAAGTGAAATCACTAAATATCCCTCCAAATCTAATGAGACTATCAGTCAGAGGCAGCAGTGCCTTGAACAAGCGTTTATCAACCTGTTCTTTAGTCACAGCACACTTTAAAAGTATGAAAAATATAGAGGCACCCTAAAATGTCATGGACTTTAAGGACTTTAAGGGGGGCCCACACCAAAACACACAAAAAAGTGGGTTTCTCCCTTCACATTGAAATGCCCCCTTCAAACCAAGATCCCCCTTCACATCAGGAGCCTCACTTTCTCATCAGAAGCCCCACTTTCATATCAGAGTCCCCTACTTTCACATCAGAGTTCCCCTTTTATATTAGGAACCCCTGCAGTCTTCCTTGACCCCTTAACATTACAGTCCCAGTACCACAAAATTTTGAGGCACCTCTGAAGAGGCCAGCAACCGCACCAGTGTGCCACGACAACCTGGTTGAGAAAGGCTGCCTAAGACCTCCTACAACAGATAAAGAGGTGGTAGATGCCTCAGGAGTGCCTAGGCACATTAACATATCAGGCATAACACTGCTATTTTTCATATTTGGACTACAATCGTAATACAAATTAGTAAACTGAAGGTGAGATTGTAGTCCATCACAGGAGTGAGCTTGGAGCAGTGGCTACTTTACAACACACACAGGGACCATGGAGAACAAAAGTAGCCACTCTCCAGAAGGAAGGACAGTGTCAGCACCAATTCAGAGATGATTTGAGGCTCTACAGCCGAGTGATACACAAATAAGAGACATTTTTATTACTAACTAAGGTACTTGAATACTTTTTTTAAGATGTAACTCCTGAATTTAGTGTAACTTTAACAGGGTTATTCAGAAAAGGGTGAAGAGTTTGGAGAAGACAGGAGAAGTGAACAATCTAGGACAAAATAGCTGATTTGGAAAAATTCTCCAATTCAGCTCACTTTCCAGTTCAGCTATGTTGTCCTAGATGGTTCATTTCTCCTGCCTTCTCTAAAAACTTCACCATTTAGTGAATAGCCCTCTTAGTGTAGGACCATTCCTCTGTGTGCTATACTTTTAACCAATCACAGTATTTGGATGTTCTCAGCAGGCCCCACAGTGAATTAAAAATATAGTATTTGGATTAGTCGTTATTTTCTGATTCAGTATGTTGAGAGTCTCACTTACTCTCTGCCAGACATATAATATTAATTTAGAAAAAACAAGAGTCATGCAGGTCTTCATGCCCTGGCCTCTTAAATTCACACTACACCTCTGCCAAGACTGCAAGTTGTTGAAACGACCTATAACCAGAGACTGTTCAAGTTACATATTGTTGATATAACAACTCTGCCATGTCTAAATAGTTTACTTGTTAATATTTGTTCATATAACCTTTTCTCCTAGCTAACTACTTGTTTATTGTATTCAGAACCAGAGTTTCAGGCCTCTGCACAACTCAAATGTCTCACAGAGCTCGGAAACAGAAAGTGACAATCTTGGTGTTGAGTGAGCTGCTGCAGTGAGCGTGAAAGACACAGAGACACGACGTCCTGTCCTGGCCTAAACAGCTGCATATACAGTTTTTACATGAACACATTTGACTTTGCTATATTAAGGGTCATTTTTCCAAAGAACATAGTGTGGCACAGATTTTAACATGTGTTGTTTTATAGCAACATTGCACATGATGAAAAAATAGTTGATAGTGATATTCAAGTCAAAAGGATTAGAAGCTATTTCAATTGCTGATTAAATCACTTACAATGGATGCTGCTCCTTGATGTTTAAAAGTTTTAGTTTACTGCAGAATCATCTGGTCCACTGAGAACTGGTCCTGATATCCTGTTTTAGAGTGGCTCCTTTCACTTGCAGGGTCATATGGAGCCACCCTTGTATGTGCTAGTAAGCTGTGTGTGTCTCTACAAACAAAACAGACATAGCACAGCAAAGCCACTCCCCTGCTCCCTTTCCCCCTCATGCCATTTCCCTTCTCCAAGCTAGTAGATGAATGGCTGCTAGAGACTGCTCTGTCCCCTGTGGTCTTGTACTGGAAGTTAAGGGAAGCTGAGCTAAGAGAGTTGGAGCCAGTTGTTTGGAAACAGGATGACTTGTGTGTGCTAGTAAGCGGTCTGTCTCCACAAACACACAGGCACAGTAAGGCAATCCACTACCCTGTTCCCTGCTCTCCATTCCTCCAAGCAAGTAGATGGACAGCTGCTGAAGACTGCTCTGTCCCTTGTGATCTTGTAGAGTTGTAGAGATTATGCTCTATCTATAACAGTGTCAAATTACTTGTATAATGTATGCAAATACATGTTTTGAAGTTTTGGATAAAGCGGGGAAGGTTTAGACCAGGAGTAGGCAACCACAGCACTCCAGCTGTTGTGGAACTACAAGTCCCATAAGACATTGCAAGATTCTGATAGCCACAGACGTGACTCACAGTGGCAGAGGCATGATGGGATGCATATTTTCAGAACAGCTGGAGTTGCTTACACCTTGTTTAGATCCTTTGTCAAGGTTTTATTGCTGTCTGTGTCCATGTTGGTGTGATTCCACAGCCTTTATATTTGCTGCTGAATATTATGAACGAGACCGAAAGTGAAGCAAATCCAAAAACTTTGAGTTGTCACCTATGCAAGAGGTGAGGAAAAAATACTCCAATGGGGACAACTCTACTGTATGAAAATTCGGTTCACTTTAGTGAGATTTTCTCATATTTTCTTTCAACTCTAGGACAGAAAGTGAAAAGAAATCTCCCCAATGGGACAGAAAGTGAAACAAAAATGTAAATACAATTAAAATAATATATTAATGATTATTAAATATTATTATGCTTATAAAGCAGTGACTCTGACATTCAGCAAACATTATCTACAGGAAAATCCTCCAGGTGCATATGTTTTAAATGACAGTGAATGATTCTCCACCAGAGAAGGTTTGGAGAAAGTCACATTCACTGCGTTTATAAATAGACACATCTCCAGGCTATGTTGTTACAAACATGTAATCATATAATGCTGAGGAAACTGCCACGTCCATTGCATATGAGTCCTATGCAATGGATGTGGCAGTTTCCTCAGTATATTATGATTACATGTTTGTAACAACATAGCCTGCAAGGCACATCCAGGTTTAGAGAGCCTGAATATTAGGGTACTCTATTAAGCAAATAGGGACCAGCTCCTGTAGTCATAGATTTCAAGCTCCTCCACCCCCTTCCAATATATCATTAATAGGCTCTGATGCCACCAATTGCAATGACTGGCTAATAGGGAAACACAGGTAACAAAGGGGATGGGCCAGAGTCCAGGGGTTGGTTTCTATATGCACATTAGAGCGCCACAAATATATGGACTTCATGGTTGCTTTACGATAAAAGCAGCTCTATCCATGGTGGACAAAGCCAACATTAATGCTAACCCCTGTTACTGCTGCTTACTTTAAGGTATCTTTCTTATGACTGTAAAACTATGCAGCTGTAGAGCTTCTGATGCCATTCATAAAGTAAAAGGTGATACAGCATGTGAAATTAAAGTGAACCTGTAACTGGACATTCAAGTATTTACTTATTCTTAACAAACATGAATGAGCTTTAAAACAAACTCCCACTGACCTTTGTAGCTCCAGGCACTGTGGAGAAAATTATCCTTAAAAGCAGAAGCACTGTAGTCTGGTTCTAGTCCATTGCTCAGTACATTTAAATCACCTTGCTCCCTCTACCAGCAGTGGCATGGTCAGCATTCTAATATTATGTAGAACAGTTGCATGGTGTTTACATTAGATGGCTAGAAGGCTGTTAGTCACAAATAAAGGCAGGACCACTGATAGGGGGGTACAGCCAGCTCTTCCATACTGGGCCCCACCAGCTCAATGGGGGGCTCGGGCTTGGCAAGGAAGCAGGCAGTGGATCTAAGGCTCCTCCCCTGCAGCTGTTACAGTATCTAAGTGAATGCTGCTTCTTGCAGGTTCAACTGACTCGCTGCCTGAGCCACCAGTGACAGCCTACCTCTCTGTTGTATATTGAGAACCAGTGAGGTAGGCTGTCACTGGAGGCTCAGGCGATAAGTTAGGTGGAGCTGCATAAAGCAGCATTCACCATAGTGAGCCTGAGCAGCTGGTGGTATCAGCTGGATAATGTGTAGGAGAGCTGAACAGAGGGGAGCTCTGACCTTGAGGTGCCCAGATTGCAGATGGTGTGAGGATTTTGAGCACTGTGCAGTATGGAGATGTGGCAACCAGCAACATCTGCAGGCAGAAGAAGGGAAATGGACACCCTGATTAAGTGGGGGCATTGTCCGTCAGATTTCAGATGGCCCCATCCATGCATCTTGCCAGCAAGGTCTCAGGGCCCATTCACACCTATGCATTACGTTAATTGCACATTGCCATGCGATTAATGCATGCTATTGTGCAATGTACCTACCGTGCATTACAGTGCAGCAGGTGCATTGCGTTGCCATCCATTTGAATGGCACCCAAATTCACCTCCCGCTTGCAATGCATTGCCACACAGTGCAATGCGTGGTACCGCAATAACATGCATTGTGATGGAAAAAAGTTTTTTCATTGCAACTCCCGGTATTGCGGTACCGCAAGGGGGAGTTTTCAAATTTGCTCTCTTGAAAAAAATAACACAGTCACTTACCATCTTCCAGATTTTATCCTAAAAGTACCTGGATACCAGAATATGTTTTCCACATCTAAATGCTCGATGTACATACTGTAAGTCAGTAACGGAGAAAAGATCGGCTGAAGTAAGACCACAGGCTCTACTGCTGACTAGTCCTTTGCCCTCTGCTTGCCTTTTTCGGGCACAGCTTTTACAGTTTAGGTCCAATGTCAGATCTAAACATTAATAAGTGAGAGGCAGCATTCGGCATGTGACACATGTGGATTCCAACTGTCCCTTATTAGCAAGTGTGTCCCTCATTTTCATTAAATCAAGTTTCCCCAATATTCCTTAAAATGCAATCTCTAAAACTGACAATGCTTTGTTCTTGTGGCCATACAGGCTTACTGATCTAATTTTTTCTTTAGCTACAAGCTTATAAAAATCAGTCAACTCCAACACTGTCCCTATGTTAGGTAGAAATGCAATAAATCCCAGTGAATTCTACAATAAAAGTTCACAGTATCTTTTCCTATCAACAGAATCATGTAGAAAACAGATTTAGAATGTCTTTGCGGTACAGAGGAGGAATATTGGAAAAGTGAGTTAAAAGTGTAATTTTCCTTTAAAAGACATGTTTGGTTCTATTTTCTCGTAGTATTCATCAGTGTAGTTTTCTGTAACAGAAATTATATACAGTGATACGCATATTTTTGTTTTTACAGGTGTTGCCTTTTTTCCTATTCCTGTAACAAATGAAAGCGCTTGCAAAAGACAAATTCATTTCCTGTGACAGAAATACTAATGAAATGCCTCCATTCTCTTTGTCACAACCCACAAGATTCCATGCACTGTTACTAAAGGGAAAGAGTTGTTTTTTAATTTTATCAGCCTGCTAGAAAAGAATGGTGCCTTTGGGGAAATGCACAAAATTGTGCAACCAAATTGAAGCCTGTCCAATTTATCTCCTGCTTCTGTGTCTTTCCAGGCAACAAAAGAACATGACTGTTTGGCCCTGCCCCTGTGTGCAGCTGTAATCCAGAAAGGGTAGGGATTGGCACTTTCAAGTGTCAGATCTTTTGTGCCCAGCTACTAGTTTATGGGGCTGATGTCAAGCGCCGTACTCAATGAAGCCATTGTTAGGTGTATATAGGCCAATACAGTGGGAAAACTGCCCACTCTTGTCCTGAACCCATCCATCTTGTGCTGTAAGCTCTCAGTGTTTCTCCTTTTTTTCCCTTCCTTCTAATTTTCTACTTTCTCTCACTCGTGGTTATAAGGATCCCCTTAGGTTAATGTACTGGAAAATTGCTATGCATGTTTATGAGGGTCTTCTTTCTAACTGAAAGAGAAATGAATAAAAGGGCATAGGAGAGCATGCACTTTTCCCACTGAACGGTTGGGTTCAGGCCACAGCTTGTTGGTTCTGACCCTGATTAAGGCATCGGCAGTGACCTGCTAGGAGGCTCATTGTGGGTTTGGCAGGATGCACTTCCGAATTAAATTTTTATTTATTTATATAATCACCGAAGTGCTTGGGACGACACCATCTACTACCCAGGCCCCACCTCGAACAAACCCATTAGGCCGTATAGCATTAACCTTTGAGCTTGAAGGTTGTGGAGGAGGTTATTAGTTGCACTGATTAAGGAGGGATGCCATACATGCTTTTGATACAATCAAATTAAGAGTACATCAATGAGGATCTTTCTGTCACTGATGTGTAATTCTATGCTTCACATGTGTAACATGGTTTATTATTTTTAACTTGCAACAAACAAAAAATAAATCCAGCAACCAGGACAAATATAATTTCATTTCCAAGAACTCCATGAGCATGTTAACCTTTTCCATGCTGGAAAAGTCAAGCATAAAAACATTTTGAGTTTTCAACACAAGTCACTTACAATGTAATAAAATCTTTTATCAGCATAAACTACTTGTGCACCAATTTTGTAAAAGTTATAGCGTAATATAAAAATGATCAAGGAAAAATGTTCATATCATAAAAGCATATAAAAATGACAAATTGAATGTAATTAAAAGTATATAGGTGCTATCCTTTCTTGGCATCATAAAAAAAGGAAAAATACACTAAAAGAAAACAAAAAGTTGTCTGCTGTTTACCTGTATTATGACAGCATTAAAATGTAAGGGATCTGTTTTTGTTTTGTTTGTTTGTTTGTTTGTTTTTTATGATGACATAATAGGCTTCATGAGCTATTAAAGTGCATAAAACAGAAACTAGTATTGCCTCTTAGAAACTAGTACTAGTATTGCCTCTAAAAGAAAAAAATTAGAGCAAAATTCACACTATTATTTTCAAAATTTGACTGGAGGAGTGAAACATTTTCTGATTGGTTAATACAGGCAGTAGTAGTATAGCCAGGTAGACACGGTACTATTTTTTTTTTCGTTCAACGCGCGGGCTGAAAGAAAAAAAATGAGTGCTGATGGAGGACTCCCCTGCTGTTTTCTTTGTAATTTAACAGTGGCTGTCGGCTGATTGGCTGCTAGCTCCATTCAGCAAAGAATTTTGCAGCTGATCGAGGGAAGATAGGGCGAAAGGGTGCCGACAACGACACCCACGCAACAAATTTTGAACCGGTTCATCAGGAAGCATGTATACCCAGTTTAACTGTATCTGGTAAACCTAAAGTATATCTATTTTTGTTTTTTGTTTTTAGCATTGTGGGGTTTACAGTGACATTAACTTTTTTTGCCTCTTCCCAATCCTTCTGTAGGGACTTACCTTAAATGATGCCTCTTGATTCTTCTTTACTGTCCTTTTCAGCTGTCCCTCCAGCGCTGGTGTGGGTCTCCGATCCAGGGCTGACTCCTCTGTCTACGTCCCACGGAGTCTGCGCGGGTGCACGCTGCTCCATAGACTTACCTTGTGTCTCTCCTCATCTCCCGGCCGAACATCTGAACTGCAAATACACCCGCCCCAAGATCCTTTTGCGGCCGCCCGAGACTCTTTAGATCTTCGGACGGGAGCATTCGGCGAAGACACATGCGGCGAAGACACAGGTAAGTTTAAACCCTTTCTAAAAGTTTAAAAAAAACATTTTTTTTGCATATATCTACTGCTTGCTAGCAGTAGATATATGCAAAAACCGCCGAGGGTTTATTAACCCTTTAAATGTTTTTTTTCTTTGTCCAATTAGATTTCGCTTTTACCCTTTTGTGAATAACACTGATAGTCTTCTACTCCTATCTTCTAAGACAATGAAACATACTCTGTTTGATTAACTGATATATGACTAAATTGTTTTTGAATGTGTACAAAACTAGTTCGGGCAATTTTTTGTAAACTGCTATGGGCAAGGGACTGATTTCAATGGTTTATCAGTAAATAAATATGACATTTTCGATTGTATGTTGTATATTAAAGTACATCACACTTACGGAGTTTTACAGAGTTTGAAAACACTTAAAAACAAACGACGAGCATAGAATCCTAATATTGGCAGGCAAATGCACATGTGTAATAGTACACTTACCATTAAAGGGCAAACTTTTTGTAAATGGAGGTTAGAAACTTTTGCTCCCCTGTGGCCCTTAACAAGCAGATGTTACTGTAACATGCTTAGGGAATCAAGCACAAATATGACCCTTGACCCAGCATGTCAGCTGATGTACTGAGACCCTTAGAAATGCACTGGTAACTTTTAACACTTCTCACTTTTTTCCCACCATCCAGCTCTATTCTCTTTCTCCTGTCTTGAGGCTGGAGATCAGATGGGACAGGGAGCTTGCAGAGTTGCTTATAGTCTGACCTTTCTGTTCACAGGGGTCAAAGAACCCAGGCCCCAAGGGAGGCCTTACTTCTTGCTAAAGGCCATCTGATGAATCATTCCAAACTTAAAGGCAATGGGTGGGGGAAGGGATAGGAGTGCAGGGGTCTCATGGCCTTTTAGGAAACAACTGTGCCCTATACATCAGCATTTACACTGGGCTGGCACATTTGAAACTCACTTTCCTTTCTGGGAACAAAAGGCTGGAAGCCTATATGGTTGGAACATGACAAATAAAGACAGTGATAGCAATCTGTAGGACTGTAACACGAGCCTCATCCAAACTGTTTCTCACAGTGAGAGCACCCTGTTTTCTTGTTTCACATACACTGACATTGCAGTAAGCAAGTCATATTCCCGGTTATTACCATATGTTTGGCTAAGAATAGGTTCACTGGGACTCCGAGGTCATAGAACAGAGGGCATGGGAGTGATAAAGACACAGAATTGACTTTATCTATGCCCCACTTGCCATACTGCAGTTTCCAGAACACAGCGTCTCTGATGGCAATGTTTAAAAATATACTTTATCATTCCTTCAAGGATTTGAATGATTTTCATTTCATAATTAAAATTCTTTTTTTTTTGCCAGGGAGTCTAAATTTAGAACATTGTGACTGTTTTAAAATGTGCATAGCAGCACATTTTTTTAATTAAAAGTAACTTCTTCATCTTATCATGTTCTCATAAAAAACATAAATAGGGGTAAAGTGCAATGCATTTAAGTGTAAGTGCAATTATGTGTATCAGTGTACATCAGTGATTCCAGTCCAGAGATCTTCAGGTGTAAAGTTTGAGGGATGCTTCCACTTAGAATACAGTTCTGCAGCTGGCCAATTGTTTGAGATATCCTCACAGATTTCTGTTTTGCTTAGGCTGGGTTCACACCTGGGCGTACTGTAGGCACATTTTTTTCTGCTAGTTTTTCAGCTCGTTTTTTAGCACGTTTTTTCATTCAGTGAAACGCGTGTTCGACGCCCGTTTTTACACCTCCTTTGCGGTATAATTTTTTTCCCCTTTATTTTCTCTATCTTTTTTTCGGGTTATTTTTTTTAAAACTCTCAAACTCCCCGCCGGTTCTGCCCCCCTGCGATGCGGACGCTCGCAAGGGACTGAACCCGGAAGACAGCAGCGGCCGGAGGACACGGCGGGGATTGCGACAAGGTAAGACCTACACTGTATTCCCAAGTGTGGCTCGGGGTTACCGCTTTGTTAACCCCGAGCCACACTCGGGAATAACAATGGATACGCCCCAAAGAAGCTCCTGTACTTGTTTGGGCGTAGGGCGTTTTTCAACGCATTTCCACTTTATGATTTATGATTTTTTTTTTAAACCCTATTACGTCAAAAGAAATATGTCTGTTAGGGGTCCTGCCTTTCTCTTGTGATAACTCTGATGATGCAATCCCTGTTATTAAAATCATTTCTGTGCTACCCTCTACTATCTAAAGGTTTTCACTATTTTCACAGAAGCAGAATTCTCAATGTGGATGTTCTCCTACACATACGTCCTCACAATGGACAGTTGGGTTACTAATCAATCAAAGACCTCTCTAATGATCTGGGTATCAGAGTTCTTTGATCAACTAGACTCAAAGAGATTGATTTACTAAAGGCATGTAGGTTGTTGACACTGCAAGGGAATTTTTTCTGAGCTTTGTGAATGTGGTGAAGCTCTGCTGACTTACATCATCCAATCATGTTCAGTAAAAATACTGTTTTTTTAAATTTTCCTTGCACATGATTGGGTATTCTTTGCAAAGGGTTTTTTCACCACATTCACTAAGCAACGGAAAAATGCCCTAGCAAAGTGCAAATTCCTTTGCTAAGGGAAATTGCCTAATTACCTTTAGTAAACTAAGCCCAATGAATCATCAGCTCTCGATCACTGAAGCAAGGAAGATGGGACACCATTTCTGCGAAACCATTAAATGGTGGTGGACTCTCGATATAATGTAAGACGAAGCTAAGTGGTGGGGTTCCAGCTGCAATATGAACCTGGAAGGATCTGAAATCAACACCACTAGCTGCACATGTGTATTACACTATTGGTTAACATTATAATCAAGCTGAACTTCAGGTAAACAGCTAAATATAGAGTTGAGAAAAAAATATGGACAGTGAGGCTGCCAATTACAGTAATAGGCCAATAGTAAAGTTAGGAAACGGGAAGAGATGGGGCCAGGATCTGGTCCTATTATCCCAATATGGAAACAAGAGTGGAAAAAGATCATACTTTTGTTGATGGGAGTTCAGAGAGACCTGAGGACCCTTTGTACATGCAGAAGGTTCAAAAGCAGGCAGATAAGTTATCTTCTACGTCCAAGCAAGACTATAGGGTCTATTCACGAAGCAGCCGAAGGATCTAGCCGTAGCTTCGGCTGATCCTTCAGCTAGCTTCGGCCCCAGGAACCCTTCGGTTCAGTAGAACCAAAGGGTTGCTGTACGGGCTATTCACTATAGCCCTACAGCTCCCGAAGTCGGCCGAGCGGCTCAGTTGAGCCGAGGTGAAAGCCGCAGCTGGGCGAGTGGCCATTGGCCTGCCAACAGCCTGCTTCTGACAGCTTGGCGGAGCCCGCCGTGATGTTACGGCTAGCTCCGGCCACTTGCAGAGAGATCAGCGTCCCTGGTTACCAGCAAACTAGGCACACTGATCTCCAGACAGCCCAACTTCCCGGGCGCTCCGGGAGTCTCCCGCTCCCGGCCGCCCAGGAGAGAAACACTGCTTTTTCTTTTCTTTTTTTTATTCTGACATGGAGCTGTTGGCACGGGGTTACCGCTTTGTTAACCCCGAGCCACACTCGGGAATAACAATGGATACGCCCCAAAGAAGCTCCTGTACTTGTTTGGGCGTAGGGCGTTTTTCAACGCATTTCCACTTTATGATTTATGATTTTTTTTTTAAACCCTATTACGTCAAAAGAAATATGTCTGTTAGGGGTCCTGCCTTTCTCTTGTGATAACTCTGATGATGCAATCCCTGTTATTAAAATCATTTCTGTGCTACCCTCTACTATCTAAAGGTTTTCACTATTTTCACAGAAGCAGAATTCTCAATGTGGATGTTCTCCTACACATACGTCCTCACAATGGACAGTTGGGTTACTAATCAATCAAAGACCTCTCTAATGATCTGGGTATCAGAGTTCTTTGATCAACTAGACTCAAAGAGATTGATTTACTAAAGGCATGTAGGTTGTTGACACTGCAAGGGAATTTTTTCTGAGCTTTGTGAATGTGGTGAAGCTCTGCTGACTTACATCATCCAATCATGTTCAGTAAAAATACTGTTTTTTTAAATTTTCCTTGCACATGATTGGGTATTCTTTGCAAAGGGTTTTTTCACCACATTCACTAAGCAACGGAAAAATGCCCTAGCAAAGTGCAAATTCCTTTGCTAAGGGAAATTGCCTAATTACCTTTAGTAAACTAAGCCCAATGAATCATCAGCTCTCGATCACTGAAGCAAGGAAGATGGGACACCATTTCTGCGAAACCATTAAATGGTGGTGGACTCTCGATATAATGTAAGACGAAGCTAAGTGGTGGGGTTCCAGCTGCAATATGAACCTGGAAGGATCTGAAATCAACACCACTAGCTGCACATGTGTATTACACTATTGGTTAACATTATAATCAAGCTGAACTTCAGGTAAACAGCTAAATATAGAGTTGAGAAAAAAATATGGACAGTGAGGCTGCCAATTACAGTAATAGGCCAATAGTAAAGTTAGGAAACGGGAAGAGATGGGGCCAGGATCTGGTCCTATTATCCCAATATGGAAACAAGAGTGGAAAAAGATCATACTTTTGTTGATGGGAGTTCAGAGAGACCTGAGGACCCTTTGTACATGCAGAAGGTTCAAAAGCAGGCAGATAAGTTATCTTCTACGTCCAAGCAAGACTATAGGGTCTATTCACGAAGCAGCCGAAGGATCTAGCCGTAGCTTCGGCTGATCCTTCAGCTAGCTTCGGCCCCAGGAACCCTTCGGTTCAGTAGAACCAAAGGGTTGCTGTACGGGCTATTCACTATAGCCCTACAGCTCCCGAAGTCGGCCGAGCGGCTCAGTTGAGCCGAGGTGAAAGCCGCAGCTGGGCGAGTGGCCATTGGCCTGCCAACAGCCTGCTTCTGACAGCTTGGCGGAGCCCGCCGTGATGTTACGGCTAGCTCCGGCCACTTGCAGAGAGATCAGCGTCCCTGGTTACCAGCAAACTAGGCACACTGATCTCCAGACAGCCCAACTTCCCGGGCGCTCCGGGAGTCTCCCGCTCCCGGCCGCCCAGGAGAGAAACACTGCTTTTTCTTTTCTTTTTTTTATTCTGACATGGAGCTGTTGGCTGTCGTCAGAATAAAAAAATACAAAAAATCACCATAGGAATGCATTGATAGATTCCTATTGGCTATTTCAATTTGCTATAGCCAATAGCAGACTAGCTATTGCACCCGCCCACTGCTGCTGTCAATCAGCAGAGGGGGACCTGCAGTTCTCCATCAGGTCCCCACTAGTGATTGACAGCACCAGTTTGCTATTGGCTATTGCAAATTGAAATAGCCAATAGGAATCTAGCAATGCATTCCAATGGCGAAAATGTTTTTGTTTTTTTTTTACAGCAGCAGAACCGCCGGCCAATAGAAAACAGTTGGGTGGAGCTAGCTGTCACTGCTAGCTTCGCACAGCTAGCTCATTTTCTGTTTTTTAACTATTTTTCTGTTCTGCTCGGTCCCACAGAGGGACCGAGCAGAACAGCCGAGCCGAATGCCGCTCATCGGCATTTGGCTATTTACTCACTGCTGTTCGGGATCTATAAGAATAGACCAAACAGGAGCGAGTAGCCTGCCGGAGGTTCGGCTCAGCCGATCCAGATGTTGGATCGGCTGAGTCGAACTCCTTCTGCACTTCGGGTCGGCCGAACATGCTGAGAATGTTCTGCCTTACGAAGCCACCCGATGTACGGCTGATTTCACTTCGCTTCAGGTCGTTCGTTCACTTGGCTGCCTACTGCAGCTTAGTGAATAGACCCCTATATTGTCAAAATGTGAGTTTAGCTGTAATAGTGCTTTTTAATACTGATTTTGAAAAAAAAATTATCTCACTGCAGAATTTACTGAAATCATGTCAGCATATAATACACAATAAGCGATAAACTACTGCAAAACACTGTTTCCTTTTTATAAAGATTTTAGCTTTCGTCCGCAAACATTGGCTGATTTCACTATACCAAATTGCATGCATGCACTTTGTTTTTAATGCAGCTAACTGATGAACCAGCAAGAATCTTGGTTTCACCTTCGAGCTGTGTGCTTTTTTCCCCCCTAATTTAATTCAAACCATTTCAACTGTATACAGTACTGATTTAGTGGGAACTAAGACTTGCTGTCAAGACCTTCAGGGGGTAAGGCAAGAAAAACGTTCCAGTTTATTTGGTTAACTACAAAGCTAAAGATCTTTAGTTTCCTTGCATACTGTATTTTCAAACACAAGATAGTTCATCTGTCTTTTTTCTACATGTGTACATAAGTAAACAGAGGAAACAGAAATATTATTGGTTATTACATACCCGGGCGCTCCGGGAGTCTCCCGCTCCCGGCCGCCCAGGAGAGAAACACTGCTTTTTCTTTTCTTTTTTTTATTCTGACATGGAGCTGTTGGCTGTCGTCAGAATAAAAAAATACAAAAAATCACCATAGGAATGCATTGATAGATTCCTATTGGCTATTTCAATTTGCTATAGCCAATAGCAGACTAGCTATTGCACCCGCCCACTGCTGCTGTCAATCAGCAGAGGGGGACCTGCAGTTCTCCATCAGGTCCCCACTAGTGATTGACAGCACCAGTTTGCTATTGGCTATTGCAAATTGAAATAGCCAATAGGAATCTAGCAATGCATTCCAATGGCGAAAATGTTTTTGTTTTTTTTTTACAGCAGCAGAACCGCCGGCCAATAGAAAACAGTTGGGTGGAGCTAGCTGTCACTGCTAGCTTCGCACAGCTAGCTCATTTTCTGTTTTTTAACTATTTTTCTGTTCTGCTCGGTCCCACAGAGGGACCGAGCAGAACAGCCGAGCCGAATGCCGCTCATCGGCATTTGGCTATTTACTCACTGCTGTTCGGGATCTATAAGAATAGACCAAACAGGAGCGAGTAGCCTGCCGGAGGTTCGGCTCAGCCGATCCAGATGTTGGATCGGCTGAGTCGAACTCCTTCTGCACTTCGGGTCGGCCGAACATGCTGAGAATGTTCTGCCTTACGAAGCCACCCGATGTACGGCTGATTTCACTTCGCTTCAGGTCGTTCGTTCACTTGGCTGCCTACTGCAGCTTAGTGAATAGACCCCTATATTGTCAAAATGTGAGTTTAGCTGTAATAGTGCTTTTTAATACTGATTTTGAAAAAAAAATTATCTCACTGCAGAATTTACTGAAATCATGTCAGCATATAATACACAATAAGCGATAAACTACTGCAAAACACTGTTTCCTTTTTATAAAGATTTTAGCTTTCGTCCGCAAACATTGGCTGATTTCACTATACCAAATTGCATGCATGCACTTTGTTTTTAATGCAGCTAACTGATGAACCAGCAAGAATCTTGGTTTCACCTTCGAGCTGTGTGCTTTTTTCCCCCCTAATTTAATTCAAACCATTTCAACTGTATACAGTACTGATTTAGTGGGAACTAAGACTTGCTGTCAAGACCTTCAGGGGGTAAGGCAAGAAAAACGTTCCAGTTTATTTGGTTAACTACAAAGCTAAAGATCTTTAGTTTCCTTGCATACTGTATTTTCAAACACAAGATAGTTCATCTGTCTTTTTTCTACATGTGTACATAAGTAAACAGAGGAAACAGAAATATTATTGGTTATTACATCTATGTTAATTTTGCAGGTTTCTACTTAAGGGGAGTGTATACTGTGTTTGTTTATTTTTTATTATTATTATCATCAAAACTAAAAAGTACATTTACAAAAATAGTTTTACTTGTTTTAATCTGGGTAATTATGAAATATAACATATGAATATGTAATGTTTAGGTATCCAGCCACCAGGTTTACTGAGCTATTCTTAACTGCATTACTTAAAAAAACATGTTGTTTATAGAGCTCAGGTGCGATGAGTTACCGCACTTAAGGTGCTATTATACATATATTGTAATCCAAAATCCTCCAACCCCCATCCTAGTCTTAAACTCACCTGTCTCTAATCCAACACGATAACCCCAACAACCCCTGTACACCAGTTTGTCAAAACCTTCACAGCAGGTTCCGTATGCACTCTGCAATCTTATTCATTGCTATAGAGAGCTTTGGAGTGCAGGCTCTCAAAATGCAATCTACTTGGTCTGCTAGAATCAGTTCCGATGGAAAACATTTGTACAGTTTTCACAGTAAATACTTGTTTCCTTTGTGGAAGTTAAACCTGTTTTCTTTCAGAGGCCCCAAAATAGCTTTCACTAGGAGGGCCATCATACATAGCTAGACACAGCTATTCCAAATAAAGTAAGTTTTGGTTGGAGCAAAATTATACTTGATATCTATAGCACTCTGCCACCAAAAAAAGGCAGCAATAATGAGGCAGGCACAAGGTATCACTGGGAAGCTCTGGTAGCGAGGTTGCATTGGTAACAAAGTAGTACTGTTCCACTGGTAGCAAGGTTTGCACAGGTAGCAAGGGAGCTCAGGTTTCTCTTGGCTTATGACAGTATATTCTGCTTTAAATAGGAGTTACAGTCATGTAATGTGTCATGTGACAAGGCCGCAACATTCTGGATAAAACCTGGAAGTGGCTAAGGGGAGATAGAGGAGAATGCGGCCCTGGAACATGGCAGGTAAGTAACTGTGACACTACCTGCAATCTTACATTGTCTACCTAACTACTAAGGGCCTCATAAGAAAGAGGTGAATTTCTATACTAAGTGAGGGGCAAAAACATTTGATGCTAAGGTCCAGGAGCATACTTCTGGGTCATAGCCTTACCAGTCCAACATAATGCAACTTGACTCTGGAGATTTAGGAATCTAAGATTTTTTGGACCTCATATTGCTGGTAGGAAGTTGCTTCAGGGGAGATAATTAGAGTAGGGTGGGATAGGAGTTGGAACTCAGGAGTACCTTAGATAGCTCCTTAAGCATGGTGATTACATGGAGCTAGAATGATTGAGCATACTATGGGAACATTTGGCTTAGGGCAGGAGAGAGATCCAGTTGTTATGGTGGACAGAGATGAGAAAATGGAGATACTTCTCCAGGGTCTGGTTTGTTCATTTTGGCCATTTGTTTGAGAGTGGTAGGCAGACTGGATTATGAAAGTGAACTGCACTCCCCTGTCCAAGACATTATGAGATGGCATGCTGTGCAATCTAATAATTTCCTGAATAAATGTGATGGAGGTCAATGCTAGGATTCAAACGAGTGGAATAATGGGCTTAGAGAATGAAAATTGTTCTGTGGGTTGAAGGAACATGAAAGAACATAGCTCAAGTATTGCTGGAAGCTAGTTGTAATGGCATGTAATGACAAAAAGCACGAAAATTAAAAAGACCAGTGGGCTTGTCTTTGACTGAGCCATCAAATTTTACTGTAGATAATGATAATTCTTCTGGTCAGATGATGTTGAGAACCTTTAGTAAGATACCACCAACTTAATGGTCAAAAAAAAATCACAATCCCTGATGCCATCATTCTTTTTTTTTGGACAATCTGCCTTTTGCTTTGGAATTCTGCCTTGTGTACAGCCTCAACGTCCATGGTGGATGCATCAGCCTCTAGGTGTAAAGGTGTAGTAGAATCTGGCCAATGCCAAGGTGGTCCAGTTAGGAAGGCATATTTCAGAGCATCAAAAGCTTCCATGGCTTTGGGAGACCAATTATTGGGATTAGCAACGTTATAGGTCAGGGCCATGATAAGTGCCACCAGAGAGGAATAACCTAAACTAATGATAATAGTTTGTGAAACCAAGAGTCACTGGGTGGCTTTCTGAGTGGTGGGGCACAGCCAATTTACAACAGTTTATACCTTGTTGGTATCCACCTGGGGACTGTTCTTGGAGACAATGTACACAAGAAATGGCACTTTCTGTTGCTCAAAGAAGCACTTTCTGCCTTGGCACAGAGCCCTTTCTCCCTCTGGTATCTTAGGAATCATCTGCATGTGCTGCCGATGTTCAAGGAGACAGGATGAGTAGACAAAAATATTTTCAAGATACACTACCACACACAAATCCGGAAAGATTTAATTAATGAAGTATTGGAAGACTGCAGGAACACTGCATAATCTTAACGGCATCTCATGATGTTTGTAATGCCCATCTCAGGTGTTGAATGTGGTCTTCCACTTGTCTGCCTCCTTGATACAGATCAGATTTTTAGAACCCCCTCAGGGTGAGTTTGGAGAAGATATACAGTACATTCCATGCAGCCAATCAAATAATTTTGTCATTAGGGACAGCAGATACCGATTTTTTACAGTGATGAAATTCAGGCCCTGGTAGTCTATGCAAGGTTTTAGAGACCCTTCCTCAATGCAGCTACTTTATCAGTAGCACTGGTGACAAGGTTTCACTGGCAGCAAGGTGTGCACAAGTAGCAAGGGAGCTCGGGTAATATGTGATCTAATGTTTAAATAGGAGTTATAGTCATGTGATGTGAAATGCCACTATGGGTAAAACTCTGAAGTGCCTGCAGAGATGGAGGAGGTGCTGGAGTGTGGTAGCTAAGTAATCATACAAGTGAAACGAATGGCAAACACACTCAAGAATTCATAACTAGCTTTAAAGCAAGGTGCACATAGAAGGGCTTTACATAGTATAAAAATAAACATTCCCAGCAAACTCAACAGTCAGCCTGCAAAAAAAAAGGACACTGTCTAACTACTAAGGTTAAAAACAGAGGTTTTAGTTGCACAACTTTTGCAAAACATGTGGAAGCTGCACTGCCTGATCAAGGCCCCTCTGTATAGTGCAGTCCTGACTCTAATCTATGAGAGCCTCCATCATGGAGAATATATAGCAAAGGATGAATTGGGTGCAGATTCGCCAGGAGGTAGTCCAACCTCCTTAAAGGCATGGGGACACACAGGTTGGCTGGTGAGTTTGCTCAGAATGTTTGTTTTTGCACTGTGTAAAGCCCTTCCAGGTGCACCTTGCTTTAAAGCTAGTTATGAATTGATGAGTGCGTTTGCCATTTGTTTCACTTGTTGGAGTTGGTGTGGGGACACACTGGGGGCTTCAGCTGTCATTGTCATGTGCAGGGCTCCTTGTGTGCCCTTATCCCTTTAAGGAGGTTGGGCTACCTCCTTGCGAACCTGCACTCAATTTATCCTTTGCTTTAACCCCTTCGTGACGGGAGACGTACAGTGTACGTCTTGTCACTTATTCAAGATGGAGATAGATTAGAGTTAGGACCACACTACACAAAGGGGCCTTGACGAGGCAGTGTGGCTTTCACATGTTTTGCAACTAAAAAAAAAAAAAAAGTTGTGCAACTAAAACCTCTGTGTTTAACTTTAGTAGTTAGGTAAGTAATCGTGACACTGAGGATGTCAAAGTCCTGATAACCCCCTATAAAGGTAAAAGAACAGAGTGCGGCTAGGCCCTGTTACATATGCAGATGTGCTCTGCTGCTTTTGATTGGGAATTATATGCTAAGGGTACATTGTTTATTAATTGCATTACCACTTTAATGATGCTAATTAATCCTTGCTGGTTGAATTATAGATTTTAAAAAGGAGCTGAACTCTGGAAGCTGTGCCCCAAAAAATGCAGGCAGAGGGCAAAGGACTAGCCACCAGTGTTACCTGTGGTCTCTCCACAGCTGATATTTCCCCACTTACTGATTTACCATGCCTTGTTCTGTGCTGTGGCTCTGCTTTGAAGCAGCATAACAGTACCATCACCTAATCTCTCTCCAAATCAGTCAGTGGTAGCAATGATTTAGTAGTAGAGATGGGCTCAATGTTTGAGTCTAGGAACTGATAGTCCCGAACATTACTATCAGGGAGTTCGGCAGGCTTTTCACCCGCTGAGCGCCCCACAATGCACTGCGCGCAGCACAGTGCATTGTCAGAGCTCTGATTGGCTAAAGCAATGCACCTGACAACAGGTCAGGTGCAGGACTTTGCCCAATCACAGCACAATGCACTGTGAGATCCATGATTGGGCAAAGTAATGATGAGTTTGCCCAATCATGGCTCATAGCTAAGTCCCAGCCTCACACTATATAAGGCTGCTTACACTGCAGCCTTATGTAGTGTGTTGCTGGAGTTAAAAAAAGTGTGTTGCTGTCAGTGTAGTGTAGAGCAGTGCAGTGGAGTGGAGTGTAGGGAAAGCTGATTGTGTTGTATATTCGCTGTCTTTTTTAGTGTGTGTGGGTGTGTCAGTGACATCACTGGTGTTCCTCCTTCTGCCTCACCAGTGTTCCCAGTTTTAATTTTTTTATTTTTTTTCAATTATTTTTACTTTTTTTTCAGCAGCAGGTTCTTTTGCTTCATCATTGGGGTTCTCACTTCCATGTCACAGGTGTTCCCGTTTTTCTGTTCATAATAAGCCATTGTACAACAGTTTATAGTACACCAAGTACCACATTCAATTAAGTATTGCACCCCAGCACCAATTTCCCATCCCACATTCTCTAATAAAATGTTATAATAAGCCCCACATCATGTCTGAAAGGCCAACAAGGAGACAGGTGTGTGACAGGTATATATATAATTTGAATTTTTAGAGCAGGATTCAATACTGCACTTGTCAAGAATAACTCTGAAGGGTTACGGTGTGAAGGGTGAAGGCGCCACCAACACTGAAGGCCCAATGTTAAAGGACCTGTTGCTACTTTAATCCATTGTCTGTAAAAGAGACACCAGAATGTATCCAAAAAATCTCTAACCTTGTCCCGAGTGTCCTAAAATGTGGCCCCCTCAGACAGGCTGCCTCCCCAAGCAGTTGTTTACAAGATTAAGGGAAAATCAATTGCCAGCAATTTAAATGTAATTTTTTTCTTTATTAATGTCAGTTTTGCTGCAGCAGGTTCTATACATCGTACAGATCTGCCACTTCACAGCCAGTTTAAGAGGACCCCCCTCCCCAGGCACAATATTTAAAGGAATTTTTCATTTTTTTTGTTTCCCTTTAAGTAATGTTATAATCACTGCTCCTTTAAAGACTGTATTTTTTAAAAGTGTTTTTTTGCATTGATACATGTCCCCCAGGGCAGTACTCTACTCCCTATACCCTTTTTTATGGCCAATAGCTTGCATATGCCTTCAACATGGGGACATTTGATTTTATGAGTTCTGGTCCCATAGACTTTCATTGAGTTCTAAGTTCTTGTAAGAACGTTGTCCCTGTTCTAAAGTTCTTGTTAGAACCAAATTCAGGTGTGTTCAGCCCATCACTACACAGCAGGTACACAGTTATGAGGCTGTAGGTACAGGAGTGCCTAGGCACCCTTACATACCAGTGCACTGCAGTTTTTTTAGGATGAATTCAAGACCAAGGGTACTTTTTTCTGATTACAGCTTAGGCACAATTAACATTTGTAAATGTTCCCTATAACAAAGCAAATATTTGACTTCAGGTCCACTGTAAAGTAAAGGATTGCATTGATGAAATCAGTCTGCAGACACCAGATGATATCTAATAAATCCTAAGGTTAGTTGTAACTGAATACAGGTACTCTTTAAAAGTCAGTGCACCGAAAAATGACATTTTAGTTTTGCAGATGCTAGAAAGTGAACTCCCTGACAATTTCTTAAATTTCTTAGGGAATCTTGAATGTTGTGTTCCTGATGTGCAGAATTGCTTTTGCCATTATTAGGGCCTCATGCTCGATGTTTGATTTGCTGTTATGGAGAATGTAGCAGGAGGTAGTGGAACCAAAAAAGGTGGAAGACAACATTCACAGATTATCATAAATAGACTCTTGAATAATGGCAAAGAGCACTATCTCGAGCTCCTTTTTTTGGGGGGAGTGTCTAAGATATATAACTTGCCAGGGGCCGACCAAATATAAATAAAGTATTACTTTGGGTGGATTGACCATTTAAGCTATAAAACAAATACTCTATTGTGTTGAATATTACAATGAAAGGCACAAACTATTTGCCTTCTTCTAAATGGAATTTTTTTCAACCAGGATTTGTTCACCTTTTTGATGTCAGAATATAATTATTATATGTGTTTACTCTTTATTTGTAGTTATTATATTGATATATGGGATAATGTACCTATTGTCTGATCATAATATGTAGTGTCACAGGTCACTAAGTTCTTTGACACTGTAAAAGTTTCATGCCACATTAACACATTGTCCTTTGTTACTGCAGTAAATTGTTACAGCTGTTCTATTTAACATCACCACAATCATTTTATTAGAGCTCCAGAAATATTACTATACACAAGACTAGCTTTAGAGAACTCTGCTCCTTTGTTTTAATGGCTACAATATGTCGTTCTCCGATTGCTTTTTACCAGGTCCATTCTGTAATGATTTTTAATTGCCCTGGCAAGAAGTCTCATACTTATACAATAAGCATCATTTTTCTAAGGAGACTCCTTCAACACCTGCATATTGAACAGTTTCTTTTCCCTGAAGTCGTTTTATTGCATAAATCAGTATCTAATAATAAATATAACAACATCTCCCTTCTCATACACTTTGCACCTGTGCCTCATCACTAGCATAGACCCATAAAAAAATTATCCATGAAAGCTAATTTAAGAACAGCAGATTAAAGTTGTTATGTCTTTATCAAAATATTTGTCACTGACAGAATTTACTGCCGTCCTCATTTGCAAAGAGAGCAATATGACACACTAGAATGCAGGAGGCGTGCAATTTTCGCTAAACAAAACTTAGGTTAATCACTTTAAGGCTAAACCATCATGCCTCGAAGAGCCTTTGCTGGAAGGCAATAACTTGGTTATTTAATTGACATACCTTTGACTAGCAGAATGACTGATTTAGCCTACAACTGAAAACATATCCTGGTTCATTTAAAGTTTTATCAAACAAGGCTACCATAGCTATACAATTTTGTTGGAAACATGTTATATATGTGCAGTCAGGTTGCTCTTACCCCATTAAGGAACTACCCTAAAACCAAAACGCAGCCCTTCAAATGCCTATTCACAACAAATTGAATTAAGGGCTGAATATCTAAATAGATTTAGCAGCTACGAAGGCCAAACATGGACTGCCACTGAGGAACACGGTGTGCATTTCATACACAGACTGCCTTAATAACTTTAAATGATAAATGAGAGTGTATAGATACATGAATATAATGAACCGAGTTTGAAATGAAAACCAGCTGGGTTCAGTCACAAATGTTTTTGGGTAGGCAAAATAAATATGAATATTGTTCATTTTCCCTGAGGGGGAATCGAACTCATGAGTGAAGTATTACAGCTCACACTCACAGCACACAAAGTCACATATCAAAACCTGTAGGAAAAGCAGCCTTTCAACATGACAAATTACAACAGGTTTAATTTCTTCACATGACAAATTACCCTGAGTTCCCTCTTTTACATAAAAAAAACTGATCCATTACGTACACTAGGAGCGTCTAAAGTGCTGAAATGTAATTTTCTGTGTTACAGAATGTGAGGCTGACACATATCTGTAAATATCACAGCTATCTGTAATTATTGTTTACGGACCAAAGCCAATATCTAATTTAGGTAAAAGAACATTTTCTACCTGTAAAATAAATATAAAAACTGTATTTTCAAAAGAAAATATCAAAACAATGTGTTCATACTGTATAACGTGGTTATGCATAGCAGAGTTTGTGACGTAACCCTCTTGAAATGTGTTTTTTTTGTATAGTCTTATCTCAAAAGGTTTGCTTCTTTCTGATTGGTAGAGATGAGCTTTGGGTTCAAGTGGGCCATGAGTTTAACCCAAACCCAAGTTCATCACGGTTTGAGAAAACGGCGAACTAAAGCAGCTGTTCACATCTATGGCAGCCAATTAACAACAATTCAATTCCTGGCCTCTGAGCTGTGGTGGGGCAGCTTAGACGGACCAATTATTGGTGGTCTTTATGTTTATGTTCCCTAGTAAAGTCAGGGTTCCCAGCAGCCTTTTGTCAGTGTGTGCTGGGAAAGTCATGGAGTGCCTAGGGACAGATCACAGAGTGTTTGCGGGTAGAGAATGTTTCCAACATCTTATACAGTGTTCCTGAAGAGTGATACATTTACACTCAGTGTACAAGACTTGGAGTAGATAGGGATAGATCACAAAGTGCTTGCAGAAAAAGGGCCCTTTGTATGAAGTACATTACTGACCTACTTGTGAGGTACAGTTTAGTGCTACAAATCACCATATTTTTAAGTGCACCAAAGCACATTAACCTCAATCCCACTATTGTCATAGCTGCTAGTAAAGTTAGACCCTGTATTTATGCATTACAGGCCTAAATGGACAGGCAGCGGTTCTGCTCGCTCGGCTAGCGGGGGTTGAACAGGTTCTACATCTGCGAATGAAAAAGTGCATCTAAACAAAATGATTCATGCTATTGGATGTCCAGGCTGAACCACTGGCATATTTTGCTCTAGTTTTTATTTCACATTGAAATCTGCCAGGTTCTGCCTCTTAAATTGTGGCCTAAAAAAATGTTTACATGCTGTGCATCAAGTCTGTACAATATTTCTGTATTTTTTCTGCAAAATAATTTATTTATTAAAAGCTGCCTGGTGTATTTCCTTTTTAAAATGTGGCCTAGCAAAAGGGCTTGCAGAAGAACTGAAGCTTTTTTTTTTAGTTTTGGGTAGAGTAAGGGAGAGTTATAACCCCTGTCAGGTTTTTTTTCCCTCTGTGTCCCATTAGGGAGATATCCCTTTACTTACCATCTAATAGCCACAACAGGAAGTGAGAGGAATCCTTCCAAAGTAATTCCTTAACTTTCAGTGATAACGGTCACCAGGACAAACAGATAGGGTGAATCTCCCTAAAAGGGACACAGGCAGAAATAAAAACCTGACAGATGTTTTAATTCCTCTGCACTCTATCTATAACTAAATCCCCTACTGATCCCTGTGGGTGCCATATAACTGGGAGTTTACTGTACAATGTTTTGCTGGCTTTTCTATGTGAAATAAATACACTCTAATGTTAATTTCTTGATTATAAACTGCCTGGTTTCTCTCCTGTTTAAAATGTGCTCTAGTAGAAGTATTTAAATACTGTACAGTGCAATATGTTGCTCTCTTTTTTCTGTGAAATAATACAATCTAATATGTATTTATTGATTTTAATCCAGCCTGTTTTCTCCTCGGATACTCTGACCTAACAAATGTTATTGGAGTCAATAAAATGTTTCTTGCTTTTTTCTGTTAAATAAAACACTTTATTTTGTCTTGATTATACTTACCTGTTGTCTTCCTGGAAAGTACTAGTAAAATCTGCTTGCATGCTGTAAGCACGATATTTATAGCTATTGTCTTTAAAATAATACACTAATTTATGTTTTCATGATAAAATATGCCTCCCACTTAAATTGCAGCTTGATAAAGCTTAATAAATCTGCTGATGTACTGTGCATTGATAATATTTCTAGCTATTCTTTGTGGAGGTGCTTTGGAGCACACTACAATTGTGCAGAAGTGTGTGGAGACATACCACACAAAAGGACAGCTTTGCCTATTTCAACAAAAGGTGTGAAACCAAGACCACCTTGTGGAAATGGAGACCAACCTTTTCCTATTAGGTGCTTCCCCTCCAACTATGCCTACAGTGCAGTTCAACCAGCCACTATCAGAAAATGCAGCAAAGAGATTATTTGCTCCTTTGCCTCTGTTTTGGACCTGCTCACAAATTTAGATCGGATCAAAAGGTTCCGTACTTATATCTGCCGCCTGGCCTGATTCAATAGAGTATACTCCCACAGAGAGAAAATGAAAATCACACCACCTGCACTGTGTGTAAAATCACTTCTTTATTATTGTTTTGCACGGTTGTGTTTTATATAGACAACTGATAGTGCATATGTAAACATAGTGTTTCCGATAGCTTTCTAGGTTATAATTGGACTCATTCATTAAAGCGTAACCTCCTTCCAGGGTTCTGCCGTCTCGTCTTGGGTGTTGAGTCTCCTGGAGGCGCCATCTTGGTTTCTATTTCTACTGCGTACTTCTCATGGGGGGGAGGGGTGCTAAGTTGAGCAACTAACTAGGCAGCCATTTTGATTAAGAATTAATATGAACAGGAGCAATAACATATATATATTATAATATATATTGAAATAGGCATTTTTATCATAGTCACTTAACCACATCCATTACAGCTCAGATACCTGCATGATATTCCTTGTATCGAGGAGAGATGACCTATCCCTCCTGAAGACTCTCCAAAACAATGGCAATTCCTCCCCACTGTCTGCACCCCATCACTCCTCGTCCTCACCACCAGCACCCCACTGACTAAGTATGCTTTGTACCTGTATTCTGTGACTGAGTATTGCTTGTATATGTGTTCTGTGACTGAATATGCATCATATCTGTGTTCTGTCACTGAGTATGTATTGTGTCTGTGTCCTGTGATTGAGTATACATTGTGTCTGTATTCTGTGACCGAATATGTGTTGTGTCTGTGTTCTGTCACCGAGTATGCTCCTCAACTCCATCTAGTGTTCACAATGCAGTGCAAATCTACAACACGCTCTGCAAATGTTTTGCAAATACACCCCTTAAAATAATCATAAACTCAGTCACTAAAATCTCATATAATTTTTAACCCCTTCATGACTGAGCTTGTTTCTAGTTTATGTTCGTTAATGACTGACACACTTTTGACATCTTTGCTGTGTGATTCTTCCACGTCAGTAATAAGTGCACCCACACATATTATATATTATTTTTTAGAGGACAGATAGGGCTATATATGTACTATATGTACAGTATATCACATATGTGTACCTAACGCCTCACTTTAGGACAAATAAAATATTAAAATTGAGAATTTTTTTAGAAAAATAGCACAGCTAAAAAAAAACACATTACATACATTCATTTATTGGTCCTTTATTTGAAAAGACCTCACATCTCTAGGATTTTAGAAATGCTTCTGCACTTCTCAGCCTAAAACTAAAACCTAACATTTTAACCTTTTTTCTCTAAAAGCTAAAAGTGGTCACCTGGCATACAGTGTCACTAATTATCACACTTAGTGACAGCGACATACTTTCAGCATCGCTGTCATGAGGGGGTTAAATTAAAAAATTAACCCCTTAGGGTGAAAAACAAATCTGCAGCTCAGCTGCAGAATTTCATTGTAATGGGTTAATTTTTATATGAATGATAGTATAAAAATATATGTCTTTTATTCTTTATTCTGACACGAGCGATGTCAGAATAGAAAAAAAAAAAATAATAAACTTTGCAAACCTTATTTCTCTTTTCTTTCCCAGTCTCCTGGCAGTGACCATCCTAACTAAGGGCCGATTACTAGCTTTTACTTCCTGGATTTCTGGCACATGTGACTAGATATGGGACCAGAACATGTGACCATGCCTTTCCCTGTGATCCCATGAGATTAGAGATGCAATTTCCCAGCAATGTTCTGCTGATGTAACCTTCCTAAGATGCAACGATTTAGCACTTTCATCATTGGTGCCAGAATTGGACCAGGACGTAGATCAAATCTATTTGTAAGTAATTTAAAAACAAGTTTAACTATTGAATGTAGGATGATTTTAAGTCAGCATGCAGAGCTGCATGCTGCTGTGATTTTTAGTGAAAGGGAGTAAAGGTCCGCTTTAAGTGTTTGTTTTCGTCTAGGTGCAAAAATATATGTATTTGGGATAGAAAACACTTTAAGGCAGAAACTTATAAAAAAGGGTAGTGGACTGGCACACATAGCCATCCAATAGGTTCAGTACTTTCTGAGTCACTGACATGATGTAATGGGGGTGATTTACTAACCTAAACACACGCACACGCACCAGGTGCGTGTGATTTTCACACAGCAAAACGTATTTATCAACCAAAAAGTCTCTAAAAGCATATTTCCACTAATGCCATATATGGAAAAATCATGCACATGAAGCATATATAATGCTGCTTCACAGTTTAGACAAAAATGGTTAGCTCATGCATTTACATTCCTGCATTCATCAACGCAAGCAACAAAACATAGAGCTAATTTACACAACATCACCTTGCAATTCATGCTTGGCTTTGCACAACACACCTGCTGGGTGTGTACACACTACAAAGGTGTTTAGATTCCTCCCATAGATCATGCTGGGAGGGAACACACTACAGAGGTGTGTACATGTTCATGGTGTGTTTATAAGGTTAGTAAATCAACCCCAATGACTCACATTATCTCCCATGCTGGTCATCCCATTTGGCATCTTATATCTTTCAGCCTGCACACCTCTGCTATAAGTCATACAGCTGACCAAACTGACCCACCCGGTGGCACAGCTCTGCTATTTATTGCTCATTATTTCAGCCAGCACTTGTGATAGTTTTTTTTCCATGTGCCTCACCAGTTATTATTATTTAATCCTCTTTGTTCCTGACTTGTCTTGCAATCCCTTCTGACTAGCTGCCCATCCACCCTGGACCGATCCTTTGCACGTTGTCCCAGCTATGTCTGCCTATCACCTGGACTGACCCTGCTATACTTACTGATTTACTGTGCTTTGCTTGCCCCTGGACCAACCCTTTGCACCTTACTGACAAAGCTTTACCTGCCACCTGGGCCTACCCATTGCACGTTGTACCATCTACATCTTTTCCTGTTACATGGATTGACCCCTTTATATGTTTCACTGACAACTATTTGCCAGCTGTCTTGACATATTCCTTGCCCACTGTACTTACACTTCCTATCACCTTCAGCCCCATCTGCTGAAATCACCACCTTGAGATGGGAACATTGTTGCTATTGACTATGTACCTGTTGTGGTACCTTCAAGTTTTTACCATCGTCCTGCAGAGTCACAGGTACATTTCTGCTTTACACCTTGTTCTTCCTCTTCACATTTGTTGCCTAGAGCATATAGCATTGTGTAATAAGTCATGGTGGCAATCAAGTACCACCACGCCTGTTTGCCTTAAGAGAACAGTTGCTGTTGGAGATGAAGCTACACTAGCCAACCATATTCTATATTAACCAGCACAGAAGTGAGCATTACGCCCAGAACACATCTGCAGACCAGAAGTTCTGACTTCACTCTGGCTTTGCTGGCTATATGCTTGTTTCAAGTCAGAGACTCAGGAGGTATTGAAGCCAGAGAAAACAAGACATGAGATAAGTACACTTTTCCTATAATGGGGCAGGAACAAACAAATAGTTCTGGACGTTAAGATTAATTAGCTTATTATCATTTTAGCTACTCTGTCACGTACCTTAGGGGAGTCTGAGGTGACGAGGGCGGCCTCTCTCACAGCTCCGGTCCCGGAGCACCTGGATTGGTTACAGGGGCGCCGGGGCACAGAGGGGCAAGAGTGCCAAAGGCTGGTTAGCCTGTTACGTCTGCGAGATGAGATGAAAGTGCGTAGATCCGGGCAGGAAGCAGGATGCAGATGCATCGAAGAGGATCCAGAAGGCTTTAGATTCGATGAGCGGAGGAAGCTGGAAGCAGAACACACAAGGCAGAAGGATCGTCGAGCAGGCCAAGGTCATCAATGAGCTAGCAACGTAGTACAAGGGGTAAGCCAGAATCAAGGTAAAAAACAAGCCGGGGTCTACAGGGAGCAAGCAACAACAGAGAGTAGTCCAAGCCGGGTCAGTAACGGGTAATCAGGATACAGAAAACACAGGAACACAGAACACAGGAAGCTGACGATCTGACAGCATAGGAGGATAGCTGAACACAGCCTTTATAGCCCAGTTGGCGCCAATTGTTCAAATAACACGTCGGCGCGTGACGCGCACGTACGTGCGCACGTCCTTGCAAAGATGCTGCTTCTATTATGGCTCTATGGTCCACAACAGGCGCCTGCGCATGCGCAGACGGCGACACTCAAACTCTGGCTCTGGCTTTCTGACATACTCATTCTACTTTAAAACCTGACACGCTGAAAAATTAACAGGTTTTAATTGAATATGTTTAGTACTATAAACACCTTTCCTCTTCAGAACAGTACAGACTGGAGGTCTACCCACAATGAAGATAATTAGAAAATGAAAAACATTTCATGTCTGGATGTCTGGAGGGTCAGGATGTCTGGAGGGTCAGGAATCCCCTGGAACGTGAGTACACCAACAATCCCCCCACAATACAGGGCCTGCGGGCAGATCTCCTCCATTTACTCCATTTGGAGAGACTCGACGCAGAAATATCAATAACAGATGAGAAAAAAACTGCTTCCTTATATGACAGATGGCTACCCTATATTAATATAGTCTTCACGCAAGAGGAAAAAGATACATTCTTATCTCCATTTAAATACACTTCAACTGCTCTAATCGCACAGCTGACCGGTTAGAAGGATATGGTTGCCTTATGATTTATATTCACCTTCATCTAAGTTGATGTCATGATCTGTACTTGACTCCTCTGTTATGTGATAGTACCAATTGAACCGATTGTAACTGACTAACTGTGTCTGAGAATGTTTACAAATGACTGTCAATATCTTTAATTGAAAATAAAAGAAAAATGTTTTGAAAAAAAAAAAGGAAATGAAAAACAGAAACAAAATAGGATTGCCTGCATTTGCGGTTGCCTTTGATTTCACATTTATTTCTTCTCCAAGTTACTTTTTTGTGCATCAGGTTACCACAGCATTATAGTCTAGTAAACATAATGCACATGTGGTGAGAATCTTTAAAAGGAAGCCTCAACTTATTTAGGAAAATAAAGATGCTGATCTCAATGGTTTCCCGCAGAATGAAGCAGGTTCACCACCATCTCATAACCTGAAAAAGTCAGGTGCCCATAAAGGCAAGGGAAGTTTTCCTTGAATGTAAAAACCTAGATATATAGGGAAAGTAATTGGTTTTGGGTGTGTGTGTGCAAATTTAAAATGCAGGTGCTTTGAAAGGGAACATAAACATTTTTTTTCTCAAATGAGGCGTTGAGGGCTAAACGTAGGGTTGTAAAATTAGTGGAATTACTGGCTGATTTTAACCAGATGATTTTTACAGTTGGACACCACTGTGTTCTCATAACAGGGCTTTAATTTACTAGCAATACTCTGCATTCCACTTAAAACAAGCAGTTTCCACAGGTCCTAGGGCCTGCCACTTCCCTCCTCTTTAAGACAGACATAACCAGTAGCAGTTTAGAAACTCAGAATGCTTTGAAAATAATAGCACTGCCATGGTCACATGGTAGGCATATCTGACTTACATGATGAAAAAAAACAATAAATAATATTTAGGAACTGCTAGAAAGGTTGTAAGAAATACATATATAACTAAGTAGCATACAATAAATCTTATAAGGAATTAGCTTTAGGAGAATGTTCCATAGAAGTCTGTGGGGATTGATTGCCCAGTACATATATAATGGAAAACAACTTCACATAATGATACAGAAAAGGGTCTGTGTATTTGCGATCGTATGTGGCAATAGAATATGTAATTTAATGGAAATGTCTAAATTTTTA
>NW_017307324.1:98989-180928 GCF_000935625.1 Nanorana parkeri
TTGTTTTTATAAAAGGTGGGAAGGGTTAAAAGTGCCACTGACCACCAATGATAGGGGGTGGGGTTATTGGCTGTCTGCTAAAACTTCACTGCCAGCTGGGGATTAATTATTTAACATTAAACCTTTCTAAAAAATTTACAAAAGTATAGTTTATTTAACAGTATGTGTAAACAGGGTACATAGAGAACAATTGTTATTTCACTGTTTACTGTGAGATCCACCACAGCCAGAACTTCTGTGAGTTTGACCCCCCCATATAATTAATTTTGGGCTCCATTTTGAAGAAAGAATATTATTTGATAACTTATATAACAAAAAGTCAGGGTAGGACATTTTTTTTCTTTCCTTTATAAAGTAAAAAAATAAGAAAAACCCAGTGGTTATTAAATACCATAAAAAAGCTCTATCTGTCTAAAAATTATATAAAATATGTATATGACCGAGGAATTGTAACACAAACTATCACAGCACTGAAATCTAAAAAAATGGCTTGGAAAGGAAGGAGGGTGTAGCATTCTGGTATCGAGATTGATAATTGTCCTGTCTGCACTTAAAGTGTGTGTGTAAACCCAAAACAAAAAATGTTAAATATTGCAGCTTACCAGTTCTAAGATGCGGTGCATGCAAATGTTTTTTTTATTTATGGCTTTTCTTTTCCCTTTACTTTCACTTGTCGAACAAATATAACAAAATGCTTTCAATGATATATTTAACAGATCAAAAAGGAACAAATAAGAGAAATGTATTGTTAGGATTTACATACTGCACATTTTAGCTAATAAAAGGAGAAATGTGATTGGTTGTTAGAGGTTAAAAAACCATTGCGGCTTCCGGTTCCGGCACCCATGTGAGTGGCAGCAGGGAGATGGCGCTCCCGTTACGGCATCCTGATCGCATAAAAAACCAGCTACCCACCTCGTGAAAGTCTCTCTGCTGAGCCCGCAGAGCGTCCGGTGCTCGGGGATGGACCGATTCCTGGCATCTGCACGCTCCAGATCGAGATCACGATCACTTAATCGATCTCGGGCGCTCACTCGGGAGTCACGTGTATCCAAGATGGCGGTGGCCCCGGATACCTCCCCACAACGCAGGATGTCTCCGGCCTCTGAGGTACAGGGCCTGGATGAGGACAGCACACATGCTAAAATAGCAGCTGCGGTGGCCAAATTACTGAGGCCGACCATCACTGAGGCGGTGGAGGCAGCCATTCAGCACAGCATGGGCCAGATCAGGAAAGATCTGTTAGCACAAGCACGTGCACTTAAAGAAGCGGAACACCGCATCTCCTCACTGGAGGACGACTTGCTGGAAGCTCAATCGAAGCTAATCACGTGTGACACTACCTCACGGGCGATGCAAGATAAGATAGAGGACCTTGAGAATCGGTCTCGCCGCAACAACTTGAGGTTAGTGGGCCTTCCTGAGTCATATAAGCCGAACGAATTGCTCACAATGTGCTCATCCACTATACCGACGTTGCTAGGGGTCTCTGCAGCATGTACAGCGGAGAGGGCTCACCGCCTGGGGCCGCCAAAAGACAACGCTAAGGCACCTAGACCGGTTATCGTCAGGTATCTTAACTACGCCGACAAGCTCCAAATCCTACAAAAATATAGAGCTGCTAAGTCTCTTCAAGTTGATGGGAATAAAGTACTGCTATTCGCAGATTACTCGGCGGAAGTGGCGAAACAGAGGAAAGCTTTCAGTGAGGTATGCTCCAACTTATATCGCCAGTGGATCAAATTCACACTGGCCTGTCCGGCCGTCCTGCATCTTACCACGGCTGAAGGTCGCAACTATTCATTCCGGGATCCACAAGAAGCACTGCTATTTCTTCATCAAATGGATACCACAAATACTGGGTCTCCCTCCACATCCCCATTGCCTCCACGTTCACCACGTAAATCTACCAAGATACCAAAGCGGGTGATGGGCACCCCCCGCAAATACCGTAAGCGTTGATGGTAAAAGGTGTGAACCCTCTGTTGAGTTACGCTAACTGTTCTTATTCTTTCCCATCATAATTATAGAGCAGAGATGGGTAGCGGACACTCTTCGTTTGTTGTTTTTTTATATATTGTCCAGGATGTCCTGTAACGGGTTCTGAAGCGCACATCCCGTTTTGCGTCCATAGGGAAATGGTGAAGTCAGTAAAGTATATGTTTTATTTTTCTTCTAATGTACATGTTGTATGGTTTTCATGCACTGTTTATGTTTTTTCATGTTCTAATTGCACTATGATCAGAATAATGTCCCACCTACTGCTGGTACATGTCTCGCTGTGTCACTTCAGGTGGCCTATTGCCTACTCTTTGTCATGTCTCTCTGTGGTTGTTTGGTCGAGCTTCTGGGGGGACCATCCCATTACCGTCCTTGCGATGCACTATCCACACCTCCTAGACCCGTGCATTAATAATCCTGACCCATCTCGTATACATTCATGAAAATAATCTCGTGGAATGTTAAGGGGCTCCGTTCCCCCCAGAAGCGGACCAAGGTATTGCGCCACTTGAAACGCCTGAGAGCGGATGTAGCCCTACTGCAGGAAATGCATCTCAGGGACGAGGATCTCTTTCGGATGAAACACCTATGGGTGGGGGAAGTGTTCTGCTCGCCATCTCAGGGCCGCACAGCTGGGGTCCTAATATTGCTTCGTAAAAACCTTGCCTATTCAGTGTTGGGGGTAGACAGAGATATCGAAGGGAGATTACTGTCTGTAACCTTGAAATGTGAACACACGCTCTTTACTGTAACAAATGTCTACTTTCCCAACTCGCCCACCCTAGCAGACTTCCAATCCCTTGCTGGCTGGATTACTAAGTTTGAACCATCCCACCATTTGATTGGAGGGGACTTTAACTCAACAATGTCCACGTTGGAGGACAGGAGTGGATCTCGGGGACTATTCCCAAGAGCAAAACCTGCACCCAATTGGATATCTTCTGCCCCCATGTGCTCCAAGATGGAGACTCTCATAGTTTAGAGTTAGGACCGCAATATAAGAGGTGCCTTGGCGCGGCAGTGCGGCTTACACATCCTTTGCAGAAGACGTGTATCCAAACCTCTGTCATTGTCCTTAGTGGTGAGACAAGTTGTTTTACATGCTGGTTTGTGAGTGTGCCATGATGCCTTTCTACTGTTTTACTGTTCAAAGCCCATTTCGTGTGCACCTTACTGTATAACTGGTAACAAATTGTTGAGTGCGTTTGTCGTTTGTTTTGCTTGACCGATTTGGCGCAGCGACGCATGGGGTTTCTCAGCTGCCATTGGGATGTGCGGGATCCCTTGTGTGTTTCTGTGCTTTTAAGGAGGCTGGGCTTCCTCCTGACAAACCTGCACCCAATTTGATATCTTCTGCCCCCATGTGCTCCAAGATGGAGACTCTCATAGTTTGGAGTTAGGACCGCACTATAAGAGGTGCCTTGGCGCGGCAGTGCGGCTTACACATCCTTTGCAGAAGACGTGTATCCAAACCTCTGTCATTGTACTTAGTGGTGAGACAAGTTGTTTTACATGCTGGTTTGTGAGTGTGCCATAATGCCTTTTTACTGTTTTACTGTTCAAAGCCCATTTCGTGTGCACCTTACTGTATAACTGGTAACAAATTGTTGAGTGCGTTTGTCGTTTGTTTTGCTTGACCGATTTGGTGCAGCGACGCATGGGGTTTCTCAGCTGCCATTGGGATGTGCGGGATCCCTTGTGTGTTTCTGTGCTTTTAAGGAGGCTGGGCTTCCTCCTGACAAACCTGCACCCAATTTGATATCTTCTGCCCCCATGTGCTCCAAGATGGAGACTCTCATAGTTTAGAGCTCATGCATCCCCTAGAATCGGAGTACACGCACGTATCCCTGTTACATGACTGACTGTCACGACTTGACTATTTCTTCTGTTCAGATGCCCTGCTGCCCAACACGCGGGGTCCTGAGATTCACGACCTGGTGATCTCGGATCATGCCCCGATCTCAGTGGTGGTAAGCCACGCGCCGCGGGTGGAGAACATGATTATGTGGCGATTGCCGTCCTTTCTGGCTTCCAACGAGGACTTCCAACACTTCCTTCACTCTGCCTGGAGGGATTATGCCATGTGCAATGCGATACATACGACCGATCCCACCCTCTTCTGGGAGGCGGGCAAGGCCTGTATGCGGGGTAAGATTATCTCTTATGTCTCAGCGTATCGGAAAAAGAACATGAAAGCATATCATGAGGCGAGTGCTCGTCTGCTGGTGGCGCACGCCTCCTTGATAGCGGACCCATCCTTGGTTCACAAGCAGGACTGGGTGGGAGCCAAGCAGGAGTTTGACTTATGGGCACAAAGGCAGGAAAACATTAAAGCTTCCTATGCAGGCCTACGTCTCCATAAGTTTGGGAAAAAATCAGGGAAGCTTCTTGCACGTTTGGCCCAAGGTAGCTACCGCCCTAACCCTATTCTAACTCTCCGTAGTCCCAAGGGTGAGCTAACCACTGACCCAATAGCTATGAATAAAATATTGGAGGAGTTTTTTGGGGCTCTTTATAAGGAGGACCCCTATGATGAAACAGCGGCCATACGGTTCCTGGATAACATTCGTCTCCCAAGTCTTTCGCTAGAGCAATTGGATTTACTTAACGCAGATATCTCCAAGGAGGAAATTCTAGGGGTAATCAAGACTTTATCTGGCAGCAAGGCGCCTGGACCAGATGGGTACACGGCTGACCTTTATAAAGTATTACAGGAAGATATAATAGACTCCCTGCAGGCCCTATATAATAAAGTGTGGGAGGGAGGTCCATACCCCGCTACCGGCCAGGAGGCATACATACGGTTGCTATTTAAGGAGGGTAGAGATCCGACCAATCCAGGATCCTACCGGCCCATCTCATTGCTGAATCTAGATGTCAAGATTTTATCCAAGCTTATAGCAAACAGATTGGCGAGTATATTGCCCACATTAATACACCCTGCGCAGGTTGGCTTTGTCAAAGGTCGAGCGGGGGTGTCAAACCTGAGAAAAGTGCTGTTGGCGTTGGAAATGGCCCGGTCTGATCCGGAGGCTACATTGGCCATCATTACATTGGATGCTGAAAAAGCATTTGACAACATCAATATGCACTGGATGTTTCGAGTACTATCTGTGTTTGGATTGAGGGGCAGGATACTCTCTCTCCTACACCGTATGTATGCCTCTCCGGTGGCGAGAATATTGACACAGGGAGCTATATCCTCCTCCTTCGCTTTGGGCAAGGGGACGCAACAAGGTTGTCCTTTATCACCCTTGCTGTTCAACCTGGCCCTAGAACATCTAGCACGTCACGTCCTAGGTACACCTGCTCTCCGGGGTATAAGGGTGGGTAAGGAGGATCTGAGAATCGCGTTGTTCGCGGATTATGTTTTGCTGTTTACCTCACGGCCCAAGGAGGATGCACTAGTGATACAGGAATTATTTGCCCATTTTACTGCATTCTCAGGCCTCAGAATTAATTTTACGAAGAGTGAGATTTTACCCCTATCGGCCAAGGTGTGGGACTGGGATGCACGAATGAAGTTTAGAGTGGCACAGCGAGACATTACCTATCTAGGGCTCAAGGTGGGTAAGACACCATCCTCCCTGTATGGGCTAAATTATCCCCCTCTGATTGATAAAATGATCAAGGAGTTGGAAGCCTGGGAAAATCTCCCATTATCACTCTTCAGGAGGATACATCTGTTTAAAATGTCTAGCTTTGCCAAATTGTTGTATCCACTCCAAACTCTTCCTCTCCTGTTAAAGAGTTCGGATATTGCCAAAATTACTAGGGCCATGACACGCTTCATATGGCAATCAAAGCGGCCTAGAATATCTGTTAAGAAGTTGTGGCTCCCGAAGAGTGAGGGCGGTGCTAACCTGCCTAATATAAAATTATACAATTAAGCCTGCCTATTAAGACATGCTTTGGACTGGCTAAACGACGACTCTGCATATTCTAATACACCCCTGGAGAAGGCGTTTCTAGCCCCGTGGGATATTAAAGCAATTCTCCAGTGCAAGGTCTCAACTGTTCGACATAATGTATTGTACAGGGACACGGTGGTGGCTTGGAGAGAGATGCGAAGAGGTCTCAGGCTTTCCCCATTTCTCTCCAGGCACAGTCCTATCATGCATAACCCAATGTTCCCCCAAGGCATGGAGTATATGGCGTTCCGCCTGTGGAAATCCAAGGGCTTACACTCCTGGAAGCAATTGTTCCGGCCGGACACGTGGGCACCATACACATTTCAAGAATTGATAACACGTTACCATCTGCCCTCGCATCACTTCCTCCACTTCTTACAAGCCACTAAACATTGGCAAGCGATATCTAGGGATCCCAAGAAAATTTTTGCTACATCATTCCTAGACGTATTACTGTCCTCTAGATTATACTCGATATCTACTCTCTATCCTAGACTTCAAACAGTATTCACGCCATTGTTGGCTAACTCGAATGTCAAAATTTGGGCCAGAGAATTCGACGATCCGGACCTAGTGGACAAGGCCCTGCAGGGGTACAACAGTCAGGAAGGTGATCACTAGCGAAATATGGAGGGAGACCCAGTTTAAACTGCTGCACAGGGCTTATGTCCCTTATTTTGTGCCGGATGGCAGCGCTTCACATCAAACCAATTCATCTAGCTGTCTGAAATGTGGCTACGCCCATCCCACTTTGAAACACTGTCTATGGACTTGTCCTCGGATCCATCAATTCTGGACGCTCCAAATGACCTATATCGCACAAATTCTTTCCTGGGATCCCCAACTGGACCCTGCCCTATGTCTGTTCAGTCACTGCTCCTCACAGGAAGGAGACAGACAGGGTAGGTACCCCAAGGGGCTAGACTGGTTACACATCTGCCTCCTTGCAGCTCGAAGAGTGATTATGCGCAAATGGAGCGATGGCAAGCCTCCTACAGTGGAGGAGGTGATCAAGGAGCTCAAACTTCTCTTTGGCAGGGAGAGAATAGACGCAGAATCACATGCTGATGCATCTGCTAAATCTTTCTTCCGCAGATGGAAATTGTACCTGCTTAAATCCTACACGACAGCGGAAATCAGTCAAATTGTTAAGCCATTCCATTATACAAAATGGTATCTAAAAGGGCAACTGGCCTTAGAACAGGAATAGTTGAGTCATTTGTATTTCCAGCTTACATTTGTTTTGTCTTCATTGGAAGTTAGGATCCGTACTATCTATTATATGGCACTGGGTCGATTGCATAACAATCTGTGTCGAGACACCTATCATAGATGCAATATGTTGATGTTAATCTGCTTAGAACATATGTTGTTCTGTTTTTATTTTATTTTCTTGTTATTGTTTTCTTTAATATGGCCTGCGATTGAGGCTTGTACATGTCTGCCCTTGATGTCACCTGTGTTAAAGCTTGCGTTATCGGCATGCAGATATGCAGGCAGTGTTCTTGTATCACAAAATTCGAATAAAATTTGTTTAAAAAAAATCAAAAAAACCATTGCTGTTTGCAGTGCAATATTAAGTAAGCCTAGCAGTTTGTTTCCTAAATGATAACATTCAGACCACTCATCTGATTTAGACGTTAGAGGACACAACAGTCATAACCACATCATGAAATAGATGTTTCAGGGACAAATTCCCTAGCATTCAAGGGTGATGCATGCCAGCTACTATTAATGGAACGGGGGCATCAGTATACACAAAAGACAAATGGTATAAAATTCACATCATTTCTGTGTTAATTACAGAATAAGGAAAAATAGCCATATCTTAATGGTCTTCTCATTTGGCATTAGCTTCCACCCTGTTTAATTGCCTAATTAATACCACTGTGCGTAATGGAGTGAACTAGAGGTTGGATGTCTTCCCTTAGTACTTCAGAATATAGAGGACACTTTTTTTCAACAAAAAAATTAAAACATAGTGACACCTACATTTGAAATATATGACCTTTCTTAATAAAGAAGTTCAAATTGTAGTAACTTAGAAAACCCAATCAGCCACAATCTTCACTTGTTCTTTTTTGATTTAGGTATGATAATAATGGCTGGTGCCGGTCTCATTGTTTTTTAAGTTAAAGGTGTAGTGAGAATATACTTTTACTTTTTGTGGCCTTTGAAATAAGCAAAAGTTGAAAAAAAAGCATGTAATGCTAAATGCTCAACCTTAAATATGTAAGAAAGCTTTATTTTGACTTAAAGCCCAATTGAAGGTAAGGAAAAAAACAGATAAACAAACTAACAATGTCAATTCTCATAGTCTTATCTTTATTTTACTCTATGTTATGTCTATAGTAATTGTGCAGGGTGTTTAAATGTATTTGTGTAGTTGAATAGATACCAGAAAACACCAACTGCTTGTAACTAAGGATGGCCTCGGGCGTGTTCGCAGCTCCATGTGCCGAGCCCACCGGAAGCTGACAGCGCGCAGCGCCAATCACAGGCTCTGAGACATTTCCCGATCTCTGCAGCTGCCGACCGGGAAAATGTCTTGGTACCTATAATTGGTGCTGCGCGATGTCAGCTTTCTGGCGGGCTCGGCACATGGAGCTGCGAACACGCCCGAGCCCATCCTTACTTGTAACACCCGGGCACTTTGGAACACTAGGATTAACTCCTATAGATGTGGTTTTGGAGAGGTTCCCCTGTATCCTCTCACAGAAAGACCACTAGTACACACAGAGTCATTTTAAGAAGCATATATAGCCTGAGTGCAGGAAATGTTTAACATAAAATCTTCTTGGTAGTAGATTAAGGTAGCAAGTACTTGTACTATGAAAGTATAACAGGCAGTCAGTTTGGGAATAGTATGCTATTACAAGTACTTGCGTTTTGAGAAGAGTTCCACAGATAGTCCCTCTGTAAACCAGATCGATATTCAGGGAGAAAGTGAGGTTAGTTCCTGTAGCTGGAGTGGAGGAGATCTCTGATGCTGTGGTCAGGAAGCAGGCAAGAAGTCTCACAGTGGTGGTTCCCTTGAGAGGGTAAGCTGCCTGTGGAAATCAGAGGAGAGCGTGTGGAATAAGAGCTGCATTGCCCAGTGACTTCTCCCTTGCTCGAAAGTCAGGCAAGTGAACTTGTGTGGCTTTAAGCTGACATAGGAGGCAGGGCCTGCTGACATCCGTGATGACGTGGCGGAAGCCTGCGCCTATCCCGGAGCGACGGACGGGTACGTCTATTACACTACCCTCAATAAGTCATACATACCTGGTCAGACACGTCTCTTCCCCTTCTCTGCAATACAAGTCTGTGTAAGGAAGCTTCTGCTGAGGGGTGTGGCTGTTCAGCTCTGCCAGCACAGACCACTGCAGTGTGAGCACAGGAAAGGGATTTTTAAAGCACTTAAATTAGCGATAAGTGAATCATTAAAAATCTGCTCTGTTAAAAGTTGGCCTAAATAATTTGATTTGCCAATATGCCAGTCTCCTTTTTTTTATGAAAATAAAACAAATTGCTCTGTCAATAAAAGACATCAACCCTATAAAAAGGTTTTAACATCTGGTATCCCCATATGTAGTTGAAATGCTAGCATCTAAGACCCTTACTTTGCTGCTACTAGGCATTATGTCCAAAAGCTTGGATTCTTCATTTAAAAAACCCAGCCTAGCATTTAATGTTTGCCAGCTTCTTCCACAGTTTCGTGGTCAGTAGAGATGTGGTATTTCCAGAAGCAAGGGTGTACAATGTATCGTTTATCAGATTTCTTCAGTAAACTGCTAAACTATATATAAATATATTATTATTATACAGGATTTATATAGACGCCAACAGTTTGTGCAGCACTTTACAATATAAGGAAGACATTACAATCACAATACAATTCAAGAACAGAGGTAATATTATTGAGATCAAAAATAGACTAGCAAAGTGTGTAAGCCTAGGAATTGACAGCAGTGATAGTGGCCATGGCTCAAAGTCATATACCGTTTTGTAGAATATTTATGTGTATCTGTATATTTTTAGATATTGGATGATGATAATGATTATTATTATTATTATTTTTATGTTAATCAATCCTTAACAATAAGTACCCAACCTTTGAAATCCAAGTAGTTATTTTCACATATATAATAACCTGCCTATATGTAGCATTATTAATGTTCATATGTACAAGTATCAGTATAGTACATACAGCTCTGTTATTTTTAAAGGTTTCCTTGTTTATTGGTTACAGACGGTGCTGTCATGTTGGTATAATACATAACTTTAATTATGTTTCTTTCTTTCTTTCTTTCTTTCTTTCTTTCTTTCTTTCTTTCTTTCTTTCTTGTATTTTTGTAACACCATATTTCTGAAACTGTTTTTTAAAGACACAAAAATACAAAATATACTACCAAATATGAATTTCTCCCAGGGTTCCTTTGTAGAAAACTTTGAAAGCAAGATAGGAATCTCAACATGTCTTTCCCTGTAAAGTCTCTTAATATAAATAAATATCCAAGATGGATGTTATCTTGCTTAAAGAAAATATTGTATACAATGGAATGGGAGTGTTACATTCAGTTCTTTGTCTATCTGATGTAGACTAATATTTATTATGATTCAAACTAATTGCTTCACTATGTACTGTAATCCCGAAATTGTCTTCTGTCATGTAAACATTAAAAATTAGGGTTTAGGAATAAATCAGGACTGCAATAAAAGTTCCACTTTTAAAGGAACTGATTTTAAAAATGTTTTCTACTGAACTCTTAAAGTTCAAGAGAGACTTCCTTTGTTTACATTCGATGGGGTTCTTTCTTGGGTGTCTATGTCACTGCCTGTGACAATTTCTATTGGCTGTCTAGCGGCCAGGTCCCCTCAAAGATGACATGGGCATGAGTGGACGGTAGAGGACTGGGGTCTCTGGTGTATATTAGCAGTCCCCCGCACCTGGAAATGGCTCATATTCTTGTGTCTATGCTCTCTGCTTCTGTTGACTGGTAAAGTGTATTTGTAGGTAAAACTTGACTTTTTTTCTTTTTAACAGAGTGGGAAAGGGTTATAGCCTTTTTTAAGTTTGTATTGCTGTCTGAGTGCCCACTAGGCACATCCCCTTACCTTGGAAGATTTTTCTGTAACTTCCTGTTCATGGTACACAGACAGCAGAAAATGACCTGGAAAGGGTTTAAAATTTTCTACATTCTATCCAAAACTTAAAAACAAAGTTTTGGCTACACATACAATTTAACAGTTAGCACTGTTTCCAGCTTTTTATGTGGACTACAGAAAATCTACCAGAGGAGAGGGGAGGTGCTCTGTATTACAAATACACTTCCTGTCCTAAGGTGACAACACTGCTCCTTTATAGTTGCAGTGCACCAAGTGAGCTCCATCTCCCTAGTACAGAAAGTATTACCAATGCAGCCACTGGATTTAATAACTGGTAAGCTGCAATATATTAAACATTTGTTTTTGGGTTTTTAAACACTGTAAAAATTTGTATCTAGCCAAAACTTTTTTCTTGTGAATAACGTGAGGAAGGGCTAACCTCCTGCCAGTTTTCTTTTTTGCTGTCAATGTCTAATTGAGGAACATTTTCTTCACTGCTTATTAAAGAGACACAACAAGAACATTTCTTCAAAGTGAAGTACAATCTCTTCTGACACAATTACTACCATAACAGATGTCCCTATTGGAAGATTTCACTTCACCTTCTGTTGACAGCCACAACATTTTGGATTTCCTATCACTTTTCTTTCCAGTGGCAATTGTCACAGACAAATAAAGAGCGTGACTCTCCCCAGAAGGGACCCATACGGCAATGAAAGCTTGGCACGGGTCCTAATCATTCTGCACTCCAAATAAATCTAAAAAAGTTTGTGTTTAGACTTGGACTTTAATGGAAAAATTTTAACATGTGAATTGCGGCATCAAAATGCCATGCAATCCAAAAAACTTTTATGTAGTCATGGGACAATTTTACTATAAAACCATTGGTGTTCTTGTACGTGTAAAGAATAAAACAGTTGCACATTTATCACATGTAAAACTGGAAAAAGTTATTTACTACCACCAAAAAAAATTAATACAATACATTTGCATATTTTAAGTTTATGTTTGCAACCATGATTAAACACTATACCCTAAACATGTACATATAATGGAGAGAAGCGGTCAAAAGAAATGCTGTATGCATGTAAAAAATCCAATTATATAACATAACACAACCTTTAAAAAGTGTGATGCTGTAGGCTAAAGTGTTGGTGCTGGAACAAGCCAGTACCCTGCTTTTCCTGCAGACTCTTTAAGCCACACTGAAGCCATCACTTTGGTGTTTTCCAGTCCTGGGATCTCATGTGGCCCTCCCCCAGCAGCTTAGGCAGAAGCATGAGGAGTTACATGGAGGAAACTCTCTCTCACTTATGGGACTGCTACATGAACATGGTGGTGTTTTGCACACTCCATATGTGGATTATTCACAAAATAGTGTTCTCCTAATGTGCTATTGCATTTATCCATTACTGCTGGCTCGCTTGCACAGATTGTGCTGCTTGAGCTATACCCCTATACATTGTATCTATTAATTGCTTCCACACAGTGGGTCTGCCACCACATGCTTTGCTTTTATGACTTGTTGCACTCTACATGAGGGATTAGCTAATTTTCTTCATTTATACATGCACATAAGATACTGTTGCCAATTGATAGCTTCAGATTTTGCAGCCAGGATCAATAGTTAAAACTGTAACTTGCAAATATACTGTGATCACTTTACTTTCATGTGAAGCATTTCCCACAAGGCACACGTCATTACCTGGACCTTCATGGGGATCTATGTTTTAGTTGGCTTTGACATTGCACCTTATAGACATCTGCATGGTACCGATAATGTTTCATTGTGACTAATGCACATGGTAGTTGGTTGGCTAACTACTGACAGTGGGATTTGTTTGATGGGGGGGGGTTGTTCAGTCATATTAAGTTATTTACTTGTGCAATTAAAGGAGCTTTAAAGCAGACCTTTACACTCAAGAAACAAATTCTACCAATGCATCCCTCTATGTATGATGATTAATAACAACATAGACATGTCAGGTGTAAAATGCTGTGATTTTGAAATACTTACACTTGCACAACATTCACTTCCTGCTTTGAAAGAGCAAACTGACTTCAGGTTGGCAAAGCAATGCACACTGGGATTGCCTTTTCATCTGCAGAGCATTGCTGGGAAATCTCATCTGTAATCTCAGGAGATCTCAGGGAAATACATTTTCCTCCCCTAAGATGATGTGCATGGTCACATGTTCTAGTCACATGTCTAATCACATGTGCCAGAAATCCAGGAAGTAATAGGAAAGCTAGTAATCTGCCCTTAGTAGAGATAGCCACTGTCAGAAGACTGGGGAAAAAAAGAGAAAAAAGGTATGCAGAGAATACAAAGTCGGCAATTATCTAGAAGCATGTGTTTGTAGGTTGCCATTACTAAACATTTCTAAAGGTGTGTTTGTTGTTATTTTAAAGATATGGGTAAAGGTCCACTTTAATAGAACATTTATTATCCTTATATTGTTAATAACTCTATGTACTTTCTAACGGGATCTGTAATATATGAACCCAATAAAAATATGGGAAATACTTATACTACTAATAGTAATAATAATAAAAATCTCTCTATCCCTAGAAAACCAATCATGGAAAGTGCATGTTGCTGATAAAGACGAAATTACGTCACACGGGTGTTTATACACAGTCTCATTTGGGTCATTACCATACATAATAAAGTATAAATATTTAAAGCAATCAAATTCAGGTCTTTCCTACTATTGTTCACTGTTGCTAGACAAAGCAAACAGAGGATTCCATTAATGTGCCTGTAAGTTTTGTTAGTATGAGCAATAGCACAATAGAACTCTAGGCTATAATTTAGAAGACCAAATACCTCTCTTCATGTTTCAAAGACTTTGGAGAATGTATGAACAAAACTCCCTGGAAGGCTTTCTCTCTAAACTCCATCCCAAGTGGCTGCCTTGCCAGATGGAGTTTGTGAAGATTATTAGAATACAATTTTTAGATAAACAACAAACCTGGATGTACTCATGTTGTTCCAGATGCACTATCTGCTAATCTTTATTTAGGGGAAATTTATTAAGGTTTTACAATCTTCTCTACAAGCAGCTCCCACTTCATTTTAATGTGCACATAATTTGTTGGTTCAGCTTTTCATTAGGGATTGCATTTTACTCATTACTTCAGAGATAATTGATAACCAGGTATTCAATTAAAAATATGGATATGGCTGGTCATTTTATATTTTCAGAAAAGGAAAAGCAAACAAAATAACATTCCTTCCTAAGACAACAAGCACAGATTCCTTGTTTCCTTCAAAATAAGCATCTCCAAAACTACTTTCCACATTCATTAGTCAGTAAGCGGTCTAAGGGGTCTATTCACAAAGCTGCCGAAGGATCTAGCTGCAGCTTCAGCTGATCCTTCGGGCTAACTTCGACCCCAGGACCCCTTCGGTCCAGTAGAAACGAAGGGCTGCTGTATGGGCTATTCGCTATAGCCCGTACAGCTCCCGAAGTTGGCTGAGGGGCTCAGTCGAGCCGAAGGCATATGCTTTGGCTCGACTGAGCCGAGGTGAAAGCTGAAGCTGGCCGAACTGCCGGCCGACAGCCTGCTACTGACTGCTGGGCGGATCCTGCCATCATCTCACAGCTGGCTCTGGCCACTTGCACAGACCAATCAGCGTCCCTGGTTACCAGGTAACCTGGGACGCCGATCTCCAGACAGCCCAACTCTCCCGGACGCTCCGAGAGTATCCCACTATTAGATAGCAGAGAAACACTTTCTCCCGAAAAGGTTTACTCTGCTCGATCGAGCAGAGTAAACCTTTCCCTGCTCTGTTGTCTTTTTTTCTTTTTCTTCTGACATCGGAGCCGCTGGCTGCCGTCAGAATAAAAAGAAGAAAAAAACAGCATAGGAATGTATAAATACATTCCTATTGGCTATATAAATTTGCAATAGCCAATAGCAAACTAGCTATTGCCCCCGCCCACTGCTGCTGTCAATCAGCAGAGGGTCCCCTTCTAGTGATTGACAGCAGCAGAGGGGGGTGCAATAGCTAGTTTGCTATTGGCAAAGTGAAATAGCCAATAGAAATCTAGCTATGCATTCCTATGGTGTTTTTTTTATGTATTCTTTTATTCTGACAGCAGCAGAACCGCCCGGCCAATAGAAAACAGTTGGGCGAAGATAGCTGTCACTGCTAGCTCCGCCCAATCATTTTCTATTTTATTTTTTTCTACTTTTTTAAATGTATTTCTATTCTGCTTGGTACCACAGAGGTACCGGGCAGAATAGCCGAGCCAAATGCCGCTCGGCGGCATTCGGCTATTCACTCACTGCTGTTCGGCATCTATGAGAATAGGCCAAACAGCAGCGAGTAGCCTTCCGGAGGTTCGGCTCAGCCGATCCAGATGTTGGTTCGGCTGAGTCGAACTCCTTCTGCACTTCGGGTCGGCCGAACATGCTGAGTTGCAGCAAGCCGATGAACGGCTGATTTTAGTTGGTGTACGGCTGAAATCAGTCGTACAAGCCTGAAGTGAATTGCCGAACAGCGTTCAGCTCACTTCACTTCGGGTCGGTTATTCACTCGGCTGCCTATGGCAGCTTTGTGAATAGACCCCTAAGTGTTTCAAGTAACATAAGATTGAAATTAGATTATAACATCAACAGTAACAACATTAAATTTTTTTACTTTTTTTTGCAGCTCTGAAAGCTTTAACACACCATATCAGGCAAAGCTTTGGCATTTCCTGGCAGTGTTATAGTTTTTCTACCTCCACACATTATTGTTGGCCAATGAGGCAGCCTGTCATAATTATGGGCCAATAGGAATTTGTGGAAAGCAGAAGGGAGTAGGCAATGTTTGACATTATATGAAAAAGTCAAAGCCTTACTCATTCAGGCATAAAGGAGGAGATTGAAGGCTGAAGCAGGAATGCACAGGTACAACTACGTACCTGCACTTTATACCTAACACTCTAACACTGAGTCACTTTAAGAGGGTCTGCTGTGCTTTCCAGTGGATTAGTAGATGGGTTTTTGGTATGGTTACACTGTAAAGTCTGTATTATAGTAACAAAATGATACAGCAGCAGGTAAAATGTGAAAATCGTATAAAAAATTACTTCAGGATAAACATTATAATAATAACTTGAAATAAATGACCACTGCATAACACCCATGGTGACTTAGTTAAGTGACTGTGTATGGAAATTGTAGCAATTTCCAATGTTTGGGAGGATTTCTACAAGAATTTTGGTTGCTTTCCACTGCAAGAAAACACACATAAGCAGATATGGAACGGAAACCTGTAGTAGGAACATTGCATTGTGCCAGGGAAGGGCTTATAAAGTTACAATATTGGAAAGCCTGAAACATATATTATTACTATATACTTGGGTAATAATACTGGATCCCTATACTTCATTGACCATCAGACTGCAGGGCTGACATGTTTCATGGCTGACCCTTCTACTCTATTATTCAAATTTATTTCATGTAGCAATGGCCAAGTAAATATTACTGTCAGTAGTATTTTAAGGCCCAATCATAGAATTTTAGGGAAAATTAGTCATCTTTTTGTTGGGGTGAGGTTTTATGTTGATACCTTTTTTCATAGCTACAATATATATTATAAGTTATGTCATTGGCCTAAACAAATTATCATATTGCGATTTCCAGCACAGTTTTTTTGTCACAGATCAGCTGCACAGCATAGAAACTGGAATTTTACCCCTGAAAATCAAAAAAAGTGTCCACACATTTCCAAGTATTCTAAATATGTTAGCTTTCCTTCATAAAACTATATATGTGAAAAGTATGCTTCATACATTTTTAAATGTTCCTAGCTGCAACTTCTTTCCCAGTCTCCATAGAAGAATAAAGATTTCTAAGGTGGGTAATTGGGCAAGACTAAAAGCTGACTGGTGTTACCACAAAATGGGACATAGTCAATCATGAGTTCTCTAAACTATGCAGAACAAAAGAATGTCTACAAGGTAGTGTCTTGTAAATGTACCAGATGCCTACAGCCATACCCAAATGGTAGGTATTACATATACTCACAACTACTTACTAAAGCAGGTCAGTGTTTCACTTGCCTAATATTTCCATAGATCTAACTAATGTTTTCATTGTTGCTGTGCGAGCAAAAAGCTTGCACAGTAAAAAAAATGAAATTTTTATACTCTATTTTATTTTCCAAATCTTCACAAGTCTGTCTATTGAATATATGATCTGGCTCTAATAGGACTATTCCTTCCCCAGCCGCTGGTGATATAGTCTAGTCTCAGCTCATAAATTGAAAATGTTATGTCCATAAATCAGAGTAGATCATTTCCAGGGACATCCTAAATTCCCGGTCAAATCTCGCGGATTATTCTAAATATTTTATTTTAATGTCACATTTAGGTTATTCTTTCATTGAAGTGACTATATTGAGGTCTTAGTTGGTTATTCATCATCAGTGACCTTCTAAAGATACTAGAGAAACAATCTCTCTATTAATGGACAGAGTGCTGTAGTAAAGCCAGATATATTATTCAGGCTTCCTATAGTCTTTAAAGCATCACACAGAGGTTGTAGTGAAGGCACCGTGCTGTCATCACGAGTGTGACATTTTTTTACCTTTGATGTGCGATGCAGGACACTAATCAACTGTGTTGCACTTTGTAACTGAGTGTGTCCGCAGAGAAAAAGACTTAAATAGTGTTATGTTATAAGCATGTCAGCAGCTATAACAAATCTATATTTTAGGTTTAAACTTTTGCTACAAATTCATTTTACTAGGAAGTTAAGCAGATTTAGTCATGTAATATCTTTCTAAAAGATCAATCATCTTACTGTTTCAGATTATTTGAGCAAATGTTAATGTCATGTACCTGATGGAGGCCGAGCAATATGAGGGCTTCCCTTACACCTCCTGTCCAGCAACCCTTTGGATTGAGACAGGGAATGCAGGAACTTGGAGAAGCATGGGAGACTGTAGAGGATTCGGACGTAGCAGAGTCAAAGGCAAGTCGAAAGGGCAAACACAAACGAGCAGAACAAGAACACAAAGAGTATGCCAGAAGCGAAAATTGTGAAGCAAGCCAAGGTCAGATACAGATGGGTAGTGGAAGTACAAAAAAGCAACCAGTAGGGATACAAAGACAGAGTCAGGAACCAGGGGATCAAGATATGGCAGAATCAGACAAGCCAGGTCAAATCAAAGGAGAAAGCACATGGGTCAAGTCACAGGAAGCAGAAGCTAATGACCACTCAGCACCACTCTCTGTGCTAACCACTCTCTGAATTATTACTGACACTGTCCTTCTTTCTGGCTACTTTTGTTCCCTGTGGTCCCTGTGTGTGTGTTGTAAAGTAGTCACCGCTCCAAGCTCACTCCTATGATGGACTACAATCTCAATACAAATTAGTAAACTAAACGTGAGAAGGACGCTGGGGTGCAGATCACTGTTCTCACATATTCAGCACCAACAGGAGCTAGAAGATTCTAGAGGATGCAGATGACACCTTATCCAAATGTCATACAGCCATCATTGAAGTGCATGCAGGCATACAGGCAGTGGTTGCAAATAGGCAGCAGGAGCAGCATTGAGATTCAACAGAAATTACACTGAAAATTAATTTATTACAGGTTTAAATCTCCTGTAACTAAAACTGTTTCTTTTCTGTCCAAATTTCCCTTCAAAGATGGCTGTAGTCTTGTCAGCAGCAGTTACCACAAGCTTCATCCCTCAATTCTATTAGATTTCAGTCACCGTAGTGTGTTTATGTGTGTGAGAATTGTACATCTCTAAATGTTTCCCATCAACAGCGCAAAGCAATTTGCTGAGTTCTTTCTAGTAAGATGATGTATCATTAATGTAAGAAGGAACATGTGGTTTCCGCAGCCTGAAAAATACCATTTAGAACTCATCAGCACCTGGGCTTAATTTATTATTTATGTCAACTTTGCATATTTGTGAAGTTCAAGGGTTTATTGCCCTGGCCTGACCCAGCTAAGTCAGAACTCACATGTGGTTCTCTAGTAGCAATTTCTTTCTAATAAACCTTGCTTTAAACATAAAACGGCATATGCAATTGATTTTGCTAGTGATTAAAAAATGGCATTGTGGTCATTGTTCGTATTTGAAGTTCAAAATGAAATATGTCATTTTATTGCTATTTAATTGCACTATAGGTCAGCAGTATGCGGTGCGTTGTTACGTAGCCATAACAGGCAGTTTAGGAGAAGACATTTGTGAATCATCAGGAGAGAAAGCTATGGACATGTCAACATTATCAGTGTAGGAGAGGAAGGCAAGTTCCATCTGGAGGTCACGAAGTCCAACAAACAGCAAAAGCCATGACTAATGACCGCTGCATATCTCCTCGCCTCTGTTTACAGTAATTTGCCAATTTTTGATTATTGCTTTCAACTGATACATTCTGCAGAGCTTTCAGTACTGAATGAGAAGAAAGTGTAATCTTGTTGTGGTTGCCATCGCCTTTAAAAGGAACATCCTGTCTATACAAGAATAATTCCAGATTACAAAATTAACAGCGTACATGTGTATGTGTAAGATACTAAATGTGGCTCTGAAAAAGATCTCTATTCTTAAAATGATAGCTAATTAAAACAGAGGCTTTCCAAAGTAAAACACCTACCTTGAGGTATTTCTTGTAGCAACAATATGCGGGACTGACCCTACCAGAAGCTGACCTATTATTTCCTTTTTCCACCACCGCAGATGATTTATCAATATTTATTTTAAAATTCAGCAAAATCCCTTCAATGGTTGGATTTTAGGATTAAATTAAATTAATGCATTAAAGGATTAGTCTGTCCACAAAGTGATATTTTAGATATGGGCAGACCTAAATGGAGTGAGTCAGCTCATGGCTTGTTATATATCTTACATACTTCAGTGTCAATATCTCCCTGCTATAATTCTTTATACACATTTATGACCACTTTAGTGTTTTATGCATTCCTACCAACCCCACCTGCATGTTTTGGCATCTCCTGTTGAATTCTCCAAAATATAAAATAATTAAAAAGCTATTAAGATATGAACCCTTCATAAGGGTTCCAGCATGTGTTCAGATACAAGAAATCAGGTGTTGAGATTTAATTTCAAGTAGAGCCACCGAAAGATAAAACTAAATTTCAGGTTGTGTTACTCTCTAGCATTTAACAAAAATGAAAATACATGTTTTGGGTAGGCCCATTAATCCCCTTGACCTACTGATCTGTGCAGGATGTACAGTATCTGGGTGTATTCCTCCTCTTGCCTTCATGCATGCTAGTGATATCCACAGACAGACAGTTTATGCTATATCTGTGAATGAAATCTGCAAGATAATATAGGAGATCCTTGCTGCACTCCTTACCGGAATCCCCGCACAGATAAATAGATGGGTGCTTAAAATGACTATGGATGGCACCGCCACCAGACTGATAGGAAAAGTATGTCACCAGCAAACCAGACCAATTGTTAAAGCAAACAAACGTCCATTTATTGACGTGTGCTGTCTCTCAATTGCAATTCCTTTAGGGCCCTGCTGGGTCCCCTTCATGAAGGACACCCTGTGCAGGCCCGAAAGCGCTTGTGATTGAGACAGCACACGTCAATAAATGAACGTTTGTTTTCTTTAACTATTGGTCTGGTGTGCTGGTGACATACTTTTACTATCAGACATCTTCAAGAGTCTGCTTTGTGTTTGGACCTCTGGCAACCTTTTAGTAAAAGAGACTGTAGTAGCTATTCTTGTAAAAAGTGGGACACAATCGGGGTTGGAATTCTATAATGAGCCTATCATAGCAATTTTAATTGTGAAGACCACTATGGCCACAGATCTTTGAAGCTGGACAGTTCCATGCACCTTAATTGGAAAAGTGTATTTGTTAAATGTATACAGGTGAAACTCGAATAATTAGAATATTGTGCAAAAGTAATTGCAGTAAGTGCTGCAAAAGGGGCCCAAACCAAGTACTGAGTACATATGCATGCTTGTACTTTTTAGAGGTCAGCTATTGTCAGCTATTGTTCTATGTACAATCCTTGTTTTATTGATTGCATGTAATAATCTACTTTTTTGAGGTTGTGGATTTGGGGTTTTCATGAGCTGTAAGCCATAATACGGACAAATCACAGCTTGAATTATCTTGCTTTGCATGTAATGAGTCTATCTCATATATTAGTTTCACCTTTTAAGTTGCATTAGTGAAATAAATGAACTTTGCACGATATTCTAATTATTCGAGTTTCACCTGTATTAATGCATTGTTAATGTCCTGATATTTTTCTCTCAGACAACTCATATGAGTTAAACAAATTAAAAATGGCGAAAATAATGGTAGTCTTCTACTCCCCTAATACCTGGTTGACCTGGTTCACCTATCTTTTAAAAATGTGGGTCATGAAATAATATGCTAATGTGATGTTAGCCTAATAGCCTAGCGTTGTTTGTTGGGTGTTGTAATGTTTTGATTGTCACAGCAAAGGAATTTTTTGTAAATATTTATTCTCTTGTGTTTCCTGTATTGGCCAATCATGTTCCTAATTTGGAAGGTGTGATGCACGGTTTTCGGTCATATTGATTTGAGTTGCTCTGCTTAGTCATTTTTGCAGATATCATTGGACACTCAGCAAGTGCATGCACTTCCAGATGCTTCTTTCAAACATTGTTATCTTTACTGCTTGTCTGTTTAGCAGAAAAATTGAGATCTTTATCAAAATGCCAAAGGCACTAAATGGTTTATCAATTAAACATGTGCTCACAGCCATTAATCTATGAAGCTGGGTAGTTGAATTTCAATACAATGCACAGTTTGCTAAGTATATATTTCCTGCAAACTTACAGAGATAATATTTCTCTAACTTTAACTATGTGGCCCCTAATAAAGCCTATTTGTGCAGCCATTTAGCAGCATGTGAAGTGGTATCACTAGGCCAATTGGCATGTCAGTTTTTTATTGATGATGAGCACATCGTTTTGTGGGTGTGCTGTGTTGGCATGATGTAGGTAAGCTTATTTGGACTTAGTGGAGTCCAGATAAATGTATTGGCATTATGATAACATAGTACATCCACAGGACTGCATGCTGTTTCAACAGTGTCTTACTGGCCCATTTATAAACTAGAGCTCACAATCTGGAAGAAGCAAGCGGTGGTGGTTATGTGAATGCGGCAAATAGGATGGGAACCAGTAAAAGTTATCTTTGTATCTCTCTGCATCTCTTTATAAGTTCACAATCCATAACTGATTAACTTGGAGTGATTCAGTTAATTATGCTTAATACTAGAGATGCACAGATACTTTTCGAGTACCAATCCCGATACTTGGCATTTTCATGAGAACTACCAGGGTTGCAGCGGTTGCAGCTGGGACCTGGCTCTGGTGCTCCACCACTGTCCTGAAATCATTAGTCTGTATTGTTTTAGAAAAACTGTCACATGAAAATAAACAAAAATGTATCAGTACTCGTACTTTTAAGTACTCGGCAAGTACCAGTACTCGTACTCGCAAAACTGGTATCTGTACATCCCTTTATTTATATTTATAAAAACAAAATCGTACATTAAAACAGAGATGTAATAATCCCAGGAGCTCCGTGTGCTCCTTACAAATGACAGCTGCCTCCTAATTTTTGAATTTTTCTCTAGTCTAATCTTGGAGCTCAAAAGTATCGGTACACGTACTCGTACCTGTACCGAGTATTGTACTTGGTATCTGTGCAACCCTACTTAATACCCAATAGCTGCAATCAGATGTGGGATCAATCACATACAGTTTACTGTAGATAGATCAAATGAGAGATGTTTTCTGAAATGATGTGGCTTACTGCCTTTGACACACTAAGATTAATCTTTATAATGACTAATTAAATAAGCCTGAATGTGCTGATTGAGGAAATAATTAAACTTTCCTGGCTAACCTGGCGCATTTTAGTGAAAGGCCGAATAATCTGTATGTAAACTGTCTATTGTTATTTATATTTCTTTATTTCTCTAAGGGGATGGATATCTGGGGGCCCCCTTTAATATTAAAGGGGCTTCCAGCCCCCCTTCAAAACCAACATCCCCTTTGGAACAGATGTGGTAAAAGGTCCTTGTCCTTCAACATTAGGGCCAAGTACCCTGTAAGGGAGGAAGATCCCCCTACCTTTCCCAATGTTAAAAGTAAAAAAAAGAAAACAGCGTGGGTTTCCCCTCATTTTTAAACCAGACCCTCATCTAAGCATGAAGCCTGGGAGGCCAGGAAAGGGGTGGGGCAGTGAGCATACTCCCCCTAAGTGAACCAGATCAGATCACATGCCTTTTAACATGGGGGTACCTTGCAAGGAGAGGCAGTAAAGCTCCCCCCTAGCAAGGCACCTCACCCTAATGTTGAGGGACAAGGACCTATTCTCCACATCTGGTTTTTAAGAGCATTTGGAGGTTTGTGGAAGGGCTACAGCATTCACTTTAATAAATAATTTCTTTAGTAAATTGATAGATGCCTTGTACAGTATAATAATAGGGGTGGTAATTGTTAGTAAATGTAAGTTAGTTTTATATCAGATAGTATCTTCCTAACTCCATTTTATAATTTGGTATGAAGCAAAATTAAACATATAGATTTATCATGTTGTCTATCTATTTCATGAGCGATCATCCTGAAATGCTTAACAATATTAGAAGCAACAGCAGCACAGCTTAGTCAAAAATAAACTATAGTTTCGATACTAAAGGAGCAACAACACACTGATGAGTTCACCCCTTTGGTCACTCTGTCCTCTACCTCTGTTAGCATGTTCTCTCTCATCACATGCAAACTCCAGCAAATCCTGATTTGCTCCAAGTGTTGCCCTTTTCTTTCAAAGTCTGTACAGAGCACTTCAGAGAGCTGTTAACAAGCTGATAGCAGGATACATCAATATACTAACATTAATGGCACTTAAAGTGGCACTAAACTCAGGCGTTAAATCTTAAAAATGCATTCAAGTACCTTATATATTAACAAAAATGTAACTTATTTGTTTATCACTCGGCTGTAGATCCTCAAACCATCTCTGAATTCATGCTGACACTGTCCTTCCTTCTGGAGGGTGGCTAATTTTGTTCCCCATTGTCCCTGTGTGTGTTGCAAAGTAGCCACCTCTCCAATCTCACTCCTGTGATGGACTACAATCTCATGTCTAGTTTACTAATTTGTATTGAGATAGTAGTCCATCACAGGAGTGAGCCTGGAGTGGTGTCTACTTCTCAACACACCGGGACAATAGGGAACAAAAGTAGCCACCCTCTAGAAGGAAGGACAGTGTCAGCCTGAATTCAGAGATGATTTGAGGATCTACAGATGAGTAATACACAAATAAGATACATTTTGTTAATAGTTAAGGTACTTGAATGCATTTTTAAGATTTAACTCCTGAGTTTAGTGTCACTTTAACTACATTTAATTATTTGTTAAGAAAACATTACCATGCTATTTTTAATTCATAATTGAAATGAACTTTAAAATAAAAATATAAACCAGTGGTGACAAGTTAAGTTATTCCTAAAGTTGATTGTAAATGGCACAATTCAGCCAATTAACTACTGTAGTTCTGCTTTCTTCTGCTCAGTAATAAACACAGTGCAAAACAATTGGAAGGTATAGTTTATGGTTTGTTCGCAACGTGTTTGACGTCTTTCCCTCTTGGCTCAAGTATCTTTATATTAGAAGGGATAAATACATAAGACGCCACTTAGGAAATGCACACTGTCAAGTGGTGATTCCAGTGTTTGTGTCCGTTTGAGAGGAGATCTTTGTTTTTCTTTTCTATCTGTGTTTAAAATATGCTGGCCACACAGTGACCTCTTGTAACCTAGCAGTTGAAAATTACAACCATCCATACAAACAAGCAGATGGAGGTCACGGAGAGCAGGTCTGCTAAAAGTTAGGGATCATACATTAATTCCTGGACATAATTCATCACAATAAGACACCTTTATCTTGCAGGAACCTTTTCACCTATTACAACAGGGTCAATTTGCAAACCACTTGAGTATTGGAGTTTGGTACAAATAGCATGCTCTCTTCATCTGGGATGTCCTAACTTGGAAAAAATGCCTTTGAAGTTTAAAATCTTACCAGATTTAGATATAATTTAATCAATCAAGTTAAAAGTCTGCCTCCCTCCCGAAAGGATTTCATGTAGATCTGTCATCTACTTCTTTTCAAGGGGTGACTGAAAATCCATTTATCAGGCTGCCTTTGTCAGGCCTAAGCGGTATGCAGTTTGCTTTACCTGTCAAACAGCTGAAAGTTTTTCAAGCTGAAAAAGAGAGTGGAACAATGTATACAGAAAATAGTTTCTTCCCATTAGGAAGAGCAGTAAATTACATATTTGTTATGCTAGTTAGTTTATGATGCCCCCAGTTATCTGAGTTGTAGTTTATTGTTTTTGAGCATGTAGAGATAAAATTGCCTTTATGAATGTGATTCTGTACACACTATATAACAGTTTATGGATGGTTGTAGGCTTGTTCAATTAAAGAACACAAGAAACTAAATGCCATAGTGCAAAGCGCAGTTATTATTACAACCGATCAAAATCCTTCTTTTACTGGTCTGAATTCAGCACAGCAAATTCTTATTTTATTTCTACATATTTAACAGTGCAGGGGAGCAAATCGATTTGCATGTATGACGAAATGGGAAACCAGCAAATCGCAAACTATTTTCATTCATCTTAAAATATCCATGTAGATTTGTTCAGTCTGTAGAGAATCATAAAACTTATTAATCACAAATGTCTGGATTCTAAATTGTGTGATTCTTTGCACATCAGGCACACGTGCACAGAAATATTCAACTTGTTATTTCTTTTTTTTTCAAATCCCACCTAGGTTTCAATACAGTACTGGCACATATCATGCTACTGCCCTCTACTGTGCCAGTGGTCACCGCCCCTCTCCTGGGTTAAATGTAACCCACTTCAGGTAAGCCCAGGCTACGTAGCTGTGTGCCCCCAGGAGCTGCCTGGGCGTACCAGAAGTGGGCTCAATTTCACAGAAAATTGCTGCATAGAACAGAGCTTTCAATCAAACCACAGAGTACTGTTTTATCCAGCATTGAGGGCCACTCACCGCCATTTTCTTTTTAAAAGGAGAGTGGGGAGAGGCGATGCTACTGATTTAAGCCTTTTTTGAGTTTGCAGGCACTTTTTCAAGCAATAACCAGCACATCGGAATGTTGGAAGTTCCTATTATTGTTTGCAGAGACTTTCCAAAATGTTGGAAAAACTTTGCAGTAAAAAGCATAAATCCCTTTCCTACACATGTCGGCCCTCAGCATTGTCTATTGGTTAGAAAGTTTCTTAGAGTACACCTCTGATGAAAGATTTCTGTAAGCTGCCACTGCTGTCTACTCTTTTTAAAACTACTTTTCAGTCTAGCTTCTTCATTGCTTGCTTGGAACAAGGGCAGAAATAAGCAATTCACTTTTCTCAAACTCATTTGCAGCATGCATTTTCCTGCTCTGTGATTCAAAATATACTGAAGCCAGGTATATCCAAAAAAGTAAAATTTTCAGTATTCCATCATCAGGAGCCCCCTTACATCTCTGATGATGGATGTAGCTTAAGACCCGATGTTAATCTTGAAGATTCTACACTGGTCAGATTTCCCACTTCAGAATTGCGAATAATGGCAGATCTGCTAGTTTATGGGGATTCATAGTGTTTAAAAGCTGAAACAATACCTAAAATGTATACACAAAGAGAAATACCATGGTAATCTGTACAAACAAATTAACCAATACTATCTAAACCTCTTACCGTTTTTTTTCTTTTTTGCTGACAGATTTATTTTTATGAGCAAAAATGACATTCTTCCTTTAACTTTAAAACCTTACATTAAAAAGAAGAAAGAAAAAAAAAGTTTGTGTCATTACCGCTAACGCTGTGGATTTAAAGTGACAGCTTTGCCAATTATATGTGGGTGTTGAGTGAAATACCCTTAATGGCTCCATTCAGTTTAATGGCTTCCCTTAATTCTGCATATGTGATTTAATGCAGGTGGACTGGTTTTTGCCACTTCCTCAGAATTTACATGTGACCTGATGTGTGCAATTGTGTTCCCTATAAAGATTTTTTCTCCTAAGACACAATTACACATTGTTTTTGACTTGTTTGGGATCATTTTTTCACTCTGAATCACTTTAATTACTGTTTTCGTAAAATACCCGGTAGAAGATAGCATTTGTTTTTAAACCAACTATGGCTGGAAGAACAGGTTTTGCTTAGAAAATAAAGTTATGTTAAAGATGTAAATTATTGTGGTGAATTATTATAGTGTACACTTGGACCGATTGTATATAATGAGCCTTTTTACTATGCCAATGTATTTGCCTGTTTTATGTACTGAGAGAAGTTAAGTGTCTTCTGCACAGATGGTCATACAGTCTATGTGGCACTCATATTTTTCTGCACCAGCCTAGTCTTCAGCACACTTTCTCACATGGGGCCCTCTTGGGGTAGACATTAAAAGGACAATGGCTTCCTGATCTCAGGATTGATACTGCAGTCCATGATCACTGTAGATATAATGTTGTCTTGTGCCGTTTTTATAAAGGCTTTGCAGATGTTGCTCTAATGTTATTTCCTATTTCTTATAAAACTCAGTTTTTGAATGTTACAACATGTATCAATACTGTTGCGCACAGAATATGTCAGGGCAAAATTCTACAAAATTCTACAAAAATGGTGTGTGTCTTCAGCCCACAAAAGGACTTAGAAGCGGAATACAAGGGGATGAGTGCCCTTAAAGGACCCCACCGCCAGAAAACTTTGTGATAGGTTTACCTACTTGCCAAAGGTTAGCTAAGGTCTATTTCACTGTAGTTAGGCCCCTGATACATATCAGGGATATTTGTTGCATTGATTGTTGTTAATTACTACTTGCAAAGTTTTTTTCTAGTTGTCCAGTGCACTTTCGGCAAGGTCTTTCAATGGTGGCAAAAAGAACAAACACTAATCCTATTCACCTTACTGTGATATCGAATTGTACCGCTGTTATTGAAGCAATGCATTTACTCTTATTGGGCTTGTTAGACACCTACTTTCTGCAGGGCTTATTGTTGTTTTTAATAAAGTCCATTTATTGCTATTGGTGTGTTGTTTGGTCCAGGTATTAAGTGGATCATGACTGGAGTGGATCACCAATGGCATGAGAACCCACCATTTACCACGAGTTCCTACAGTGGTAGTGCTACACATGTAGGCATCATGCTGGATTCTAACCCTCTCGAGGGGTGATGACTGAGCCAGGAGGTACAGTATAAGCCAAGTTAACAAGGTGGATCAAAGGCACCACACCCAAGGTGTGTAAGCACCAGCATGCCAAGCCAAAACTTTGCACTGTACTTAGCTTACCTTTAAAAATTTGTACCGAGACTACAATCCGTCATGTGGTCACAGCATTGTTTACTGAGAACCAGGGGTATATACTGTGGACTGCATAGGGGACTCCTTAGGGCCCTGTGTTACTTGAATGGTGGGATACAATTTATTTCTGCTTCCAGTCTCCAATATTCCCATGTCTGATGGGCCTGTCATGATCATTTCAAACTGCCTCTACAAACTGCCTCTACTCCAGGTATGTCCATACCCAGTGGCTCACATGCCAAGATATGTTTGAAAAAGTGATAGCACACAGCTTAAAGATTTGTGTTGCCCCATCAGGGTATGGATATTGGAAGCTACCGTACTCTGCTTCCCAGGAAGGACCTCTGTCCCAGCTGTTGAGGAAGAGTTTGATACCTGGATGGACCAAGCTTCTCAAGTCCTAAATGAGTGGGATATTCTAAAGGTTCTGGAGCAGAAAACCACTAAAAGCTTAGGAGAACCTGCTGCTGAAGTCATCTGTAACTTAAAGTTGGGAAAGTAGGACTTTATAGCTTTCAATTATATTGATGCACTGTATGTTGCATATGGAATAGTATAAAATATGGAATAGTACAAAAGCTTTCTGAATTATTGTACAAGTTTGAACATTAACAAAAAGCAGATAAACTGTCCAGCTATATTGTTCAAGTGAACAAGATCCTACACAGATCATCTAAAGAAAGGAGTTTCCCCCTGTACTGCTGACATGTATTTGTGTTCATATGTGTGTTTAAGCAGTTGCAGGGGGCTGTTTATACATTTATTTTATTTAACTTATTTTTTGCCCACTTACAGGAGCCCACAGTCAAATTGTTCAGTGGCACCTCTGTGCTCTTTCATGGTCATTTGCTTGTGATACTTTGCAAAGACACCTTTACCCTGTGGCTTACAATTACATTTAAAGGGCCCCATTGCTGGCAGACATTGTGATTCATTTACCCACAGGTCAGTGATTAGCTAGGGTCTTTTTGACTGTAGTTAGGCCCCATTAGATAGCTGCATCTCTCCTGCTACATATTTGTGAGATTTGTAGTATTGATTATTGTTTATTGCTACTTTCAGTATCTTTCTCCACTCACCCAGTATGTTTCAGGCAAGGCCTTTCACTAGCGGTAAAGAAAACAAAATCACTAATCCTATTCACCTTACTGTGATTTGAACCACTGCATTTACTTTACTGTCAAGCCTGTTAACTACCTCCTTTCTGCAGGGCTTATTGCTTATTGTCCATTTGTCAACATAGATGTGTTGCTATGTTGTCGGGTCCGGTTAAGGGTGGAAATGGAAATGGTTATAGAATCTATCAATTACCAGCCACACCTATGGGAGTTGTGCTACAGTTTCTTATTTGGTGGTTTCATTTTTAAATGTTGGGTCACATGAAGTTTTGCTGAGGCTTTAAAATGAAAAGAAATGCTTTATTCTAAGCCTCACTATCGGCCCAGCACTGTAATGGACAGCCTCATCGACCAATAGTGCCTTATTTTTCTTTTCCTTGCCCATGCACAAGATCTGGTGAGAATGTTATTTGGGAGCTGGTAAGAGGATGAAAGAAGAAAACCCCAGCTTCTGATGGTGCCCGTTGGAAGATGACACTGGGAAAACAGAGGAGGGCCTGCAGAGAGGTATGGTATATATGTCAAACCCCAGGAGAGGCAGAATCTAGTGAGTAGTTGTTATTTCTGGGCTCATTGAGATATTAGTAGGGAAAAAGCATTAGGCACAAATGTGTAAGGCAGGGGTAGGTAACCTTGGCACTCCAGCTGTGGTGAAACTACAAATCCCATGAGGCATTGCAAGACTCTGACAGCCACAGGCCTGATTCCTGGAGGCAACAGCATGATGGTATTTGTAAATGGTCTGCTATTAAATCCCATACTCATGATTGGATGTTTGTGTTTACTTTGTTATTTCTTACCCTTCACCTCACTTTATACTTCTTAGAAAATCGGGCCCAATAAATAATACAATAATGAAAGCAGAAAATAAATAACTCATCTAGTTTGTCTATCTAGTTATTTAGCAAAGTTTTTTTTTGTCTGAGGAGGAATAAATGTTTAGCCCAGGTGTGTTTAAATTAGGTTGCCTGTACTTCTTATTTGATAAAATAATATTTGTAGAGATTAATGAAGCAGCAGACATTTGCTTTGCTTATGAGAATTTTGAATTAATGAAGGCTGCATTTACCAATCCTCTAAAAGGACACTGACCAGCCACTGTGGGTGGGTTATAACCAAAACCTCCAGTTTTGTAAGGGGAGCAGCCTGTTGGGGAAGAGAGGTGTTGCTTGAAGTTATGAAGATCACAACAAACTCTCTAACCTGGAAGAATGTTAATTTTGTGGCACATCAATGAGCAGAGTGGAAACTTCACTTTACTCTACTTGCTAACAGGTTATTTATATTTATTTACAGTTTGGGCTACTTCTAAACAAGAAACCTGTATACAACTGTGCCTAGAAGATGCAGATGATTATTGAAAATGTCTGTACCACAGTGAATGAATCATTATTTTGTATAACATTGATCTAGACATTTAAAGGCTTTACCTAAAAAGCAAACAAGTATATTTAAAGATAGATTTTCATTAACGACCAATCCAAATGAGAATTAAGGGCATAAAGGTGGTTTGAATGTGAAAAGTATTTGTTGGTTTTATTGATGCTTTAGGGTACAGAAGAAGCCTTAAGCTTCTACTTTCCAGTACCAGGCAAATATCTCTGCAGCACACTGACGAAATCTAAGACTGGGAAAGCAGCCACATAACAGAGAGGTTAAACTGACGGAGGTTATGATAACAGTAGGACACAGCTTTGTTGTTTAATCCATGGCAGTCTTGCAGTTTTGTTTTTCTTAATGTCATTTATCTTCCAAGGATGTAGGGAAGGAAATTTGCTTTCATAAGTGTTCTGGGGTTTCACACCATGAGACAGGATCCCTGTAGTACTGACAAAAACAGAACAAAAAGCTTGCAAAGCACATATAAAATTACACCTATATTTGAGGAATGTGAAAATCCAGGCCAGGCGTGGGGTCCACAAAAAAGAGCAGCTCCAGACAACTCCTGTGGTCAGAAGCTAGTCTCTGAAGATGTCCTTTCAAACAAATCAAACAGACCCTTGTGGTTAAATCTATTCTAATATGCTGGTGGGTCTTCAGTCATAATCGATAGGGTTAATTCAACACAAAGTCAACTTGTCTTAAGTGACTTTGATCATTCATTGAACCTGACACTGCTTGAAGTTTGCATAGACCACCTAGATGTCAAATCACATATCAAGGATTACACACACACTAGTCAAACAATAAAAAAATTAATCAACCCCAGGTAGAAAGCATTTCTGAAAAGGGCTGTTCTGTAAAAATATAACAATTATAATATATAAACATAAAATATAAACAATTCATCCCCTCACAACTACCTCCTCGTGTATCACTTCTCCCTCCCTTTTAGATTGTAAGCCGTCACGGGCAGGGCCCTCCTTACCATCTTGTCTTGAATTGTATTGTGATTGTAATGTCTTCCTTATATTGTAAAGCGCTGCACAAACTGTTGGCGCTATATAAATCCTGTATAATAATAATAATAATATTGTGGCTGAGACTTAAAAGAAGAAAAAGAGTTATGCTTCCAAAGCATGATTGTTCTATTGAGATGAGAGTATATCTTAGTACATACCCTGACATCTGAAAGATCTGCTTTACAAAATGTCTAAACACTGACATTCTAATATTTAGGGCCCTGATCTGTAGTGTCAGTTACATTTGCAGTGAGTTAGAGGAACAATTAAGAATTATGCATTAAATTCTATAAAGTAAATACAGTTACCTGGTGTCTTAAACAGGTGTGTCCTACAGTAACATGTATACCTTCTGAATTGTTGTTACAATCTGTCAGAATTCTGACAGAGGAAAATTAGCATCCAATGGGTATCTAAGTTCTTTATGGAAAGTGATTATGATGTTTACAAGCATATCTTCAGATTCAGTCTGTTCAAAAAATGTAATGTGATCCAAAAATATTTCCTCTAAAACAAATCCCTGTATTTCCCCTTCATCTTCATTTTTAATCCAACAGGCTGGAATCATTTTTGGTTGGGCATCATCTGAAGTCATCATCTACTTTCTGAACGAAGGTAGTGGCTCAGATATTGCATGCTTATGTCAGTCCTGCAGCCTGTGTATGAGCCTCCATGCTCTTGGCAGTGCATATTTGTTGTCTCACATAGCTCAGCCCCCTGCAGTTACCTTTGTAATACAAAAATTAGGAACCATCACACAAACTGGGCCACCACCCCTATATATGCAATATATATCAAAAGGGGGAAAGAGAAAGAAAGGGACTTTATCAGAATCATAATAATATCCCCTGCAGTTACCTCTTACCTTGTTAGCTTTCAGTCATTTAAAGTAGTACAGTAGTCTACGGATCACAGGGGGTATGGAAGACTAAAGCAATGTTTCCTCTTGCTTGCAATGGAAAGATATTTTATTATTCTTCCAGGTTGCCCCTCTCTGGAAGACCATAGGACATTGTGAATGCTGTGACCTGTATTCTGGGGAGTAATTATAGCATGCTTATTAAGTTCATTTCATCATAACAGGAAAATGAACTGAAACAAACTTCTACAGAGCACAGAAAATATTATACATGTAACAACTGTAAATAGCTACATCTACAGGCCAGAGGTATGAACACCTCATACCCCCTCATATTACAACAATATATAAAAATACAGACAGCAATAAAGTGAAGCATTATATCACAAAACAGTACTTTGCATTTTAATTACGTCACATAATCCTTGGTCCATACAGGAGGCCGTCTGACATTTTGAATATGTCTAGATGGTTTAGGTTCCTGGTCTTCTGCTTGGTTGTTTCCAGAAGATATAGGAAAATGGCCTTCATCAAATTAAATTTCTGAGAAGCCCTGCCTAACAGGCACACAATGATTTACATTCTATATCCATCCATCATACAATTGCAGGTGTAAGGTCCTTGTTGACTTAAGACTTTTAACAGTCTTAGCAACACAGGCTACAGGTATGAACACCACAGTGACTAGAGCTCAGTAACTGCTTTTTCAATAATAAAGGGTTTGAGAGGCAACAATGCACATGTACTGAGAAGGCACATTATGGTGTAACTTGGAATGAATGTCACCGCATCGCACCTCACCGCACCAATGCACTTAACATGCATTACTATGAGTGTTACCACAATACAATGTTGCTCACACATAGACAATGGGTCCAGATCTGAGGTATCTGAGGATCTTAAAGGGTAAGTAAACCCAATCTCTAAAATCTCATATAAGCTTTAACATGGTAAATCTGTACTTTGGCCATTTAACCACCCCCCAAATACTTGCTGAAATCATTTTTAAAAATCCTCAGCAAAATGCCCCATTTATTTACCTAAAATCTCTGGTAACGTCATGTGCCAGGTCCTGAGCATTCAATCTTCTTCATTGCAAAGAAGAAGGGCCCTCATGTTGGTGTCCACATCACTGCCTGGGTGATGTGGGCACTTTCTATTGGCTGCCCAGCGGAGGGGTGCTCTTAGGCTCCTTAAGACTGCATACAGTGATGTTGTCCTGAAGAGGTGACCAGTCAATGCAGATGCAGACTGATCGCTGGTTGTGACTCCCAAACACCGCGGGACATGGAAGCCAGAGTTCAGTGAGTATACAGAGCTTCAGAAGTTGTTTTTTTTTTAAGTTGGTGATTTGGTGGAAGACATGGGAGGGGTTAAGCTGTCCCAGGAGGTTGGGCTAAAATGTAATTTCGAAAGTTATTTTTAATCTTATTAAATCTGCAGGTTTCATTAAAAGAAAAAGACAATTCACATTTTTATTGCCAGTTTTATTATAAACTATCTAAACTTGATTTGTATTGTAATTGTAATGTCTTCCTTATACTGTAAAGCGCTGTGCAAACTGTTGGCTCTATATAAAACCTGTATAATAATAGTAACGTTAAAAAATTCTCCTCCACCTTATTTTCTCCTTAAGTAGGAACCATTTGGTGTCCAAAGAAAAAGAAAAAGAAAAATGTCAGCTCAGTACAAAACTGGACAACAGTTATATCAAAACTACAATTGTTATTTGTCATTATTGATTCTGACCTTGACGGCTGCCAAAAACTTTGCTTGTTTCAATGCCATTGTGTATGTCATCATTAAGTTCCACACTGTCATCCATAGTCAATATTCTAATGTATAATGAACCAACTAATAAGGACATTGGCTTATCTGTCTTAGACAAAGGAAATTGATTGTGTTAATTGAGCTCCTTGACTTGATACCACCATAGATTGAATGGCAATTAAAACAAATTAGGTCATTGTTTTTTTTGTTTTGTTTTTTTTTTTACTGTAAAAAATGCATTCACTAAAATTTCCAATTGTCTTTTTTTTCCCCCCACACTTAAGTGTATTCATTTTTTTATAGCATTCAACATAAAAAAAAACTAAAGCAGAACAAATACAAATATGTTCTTTCACTAATAAATAAAAAAGTCAAGAAGTACTAAATATTGGCACTCTTGGCAATAATGAACTTTTTTAATTTGTTAAACATTTTTTTCATCCTGCCTGTATAGTGTTCTGTTTCAGATATTTCTCATAATTACAAGGAAATGGTTTATAAGATATCATATTTACATTTTTGGTCTCTAATGCAAAATCAACTCAGTTTTGCTGATGATCTTTGGGTTTTTTGGGCTTTGCGCATGACCTGTGTTAGTGGATATGCAATTTAGTAGCATCCTCCTCATGGATCACTTGTATTTGGTACATACAGATCTTTCAGTGCTATATTCCTGGCCTATACTGTGTCAACGATAACATTTTTGCCAATACATTATTCATAGGCTTGGTTTGGAGCAAGTCATTTTTTGATGCAAAAGTGTTATTGGTATTTGGGTTTGACTTTTGCACAGTTTAACATGCTGGTTTAGAAGTAGGCTTTGCTTACAGGTTGAGAGTTGGGGTCTAAATTGAGGGTTAAGGCTATGGATAGGTGCACAGGTCTGATTAATGGTTGTCATACAAGTAGTGATGTACAATTTACTAGACATGTGCGATTCGTTTCGTTCCGAATCGAAATTCGGACTAATTTTCGGAAATTCGGATGTATCCGAATTACAGACATAACGAATGCAAACGAATCCGAATTTCCATTTCCGAAATTCGGTAGCGTTAGTACGAACGTTCGTTTCGTTTTCTGTTCTTATTCGTTTCTTATTCGTTTCGTTCGTTGGAGAAGGAGAAAAATATTTTTCCCCCCTCAAATGTCACTTTTGCTGCAAACGAACGAACGAAACGAATAAGAACAGAAAACGAAACGAACGTTCGTACTAACGCTACCGAATTTCGTCCGAATCCGAATTGACTTTCACACCCGAATCCTGAAAAACGAAATAACACAAATCCGAATTTAAAAGGAAACTAAACTAAACAAATTTTTTGGCAGTGCACATGTCTACAATTTACAGGCACTGTAAATGACCTTTCACTTGAAAACAGTCATTTGATGCAACTGAAAAAGATGGATTTGGTTGGACTCAATGAGATTTTCTTCCAAGACAGGTCATTCGTTAAAATTTATGGCATTTGCTTTCTGAAAGATATGTACCTTTTATTAAAATGTGTGTTGCAATACATGACTGTGTTTTTAGGTGTATGGCCAGCAATATGGTTTGGTTGGGTATATAAGTGAGGTTAAGTATTAGAATTAGATCTAGGGGTTAGGTTGACAGTTAAGTACTGGTTTTAGGCAAGGTTGGCATGGGAAGAGGATTAAAGTGTACGTAACAATTACATTTTTTATTTGCTCCATTTTGGTCAGTTTAATATACAATTGAAATGTTGTGTTATATCTGTTAAAATATACCTGGCTATCCTGCCAAGAATCTTGTGAGTTGTGCTCACTGTATCTGCTGATTGTTATCAGTAATGATTGTTCTAGTTCACTCTGTGGGCTACAGTGCATCTCTCTTATGTTATGGAAATGAAAAGTGAGAGAGGTATTCTGTAGTACTAAGCTACTTCCTGTCCAAGCATGACAATGCTGCTTCTCCATAGATGTTTCATAGATGGCAGGAGCAAAAGGTGAAACTACAGGGAAAAAACATTTGGAAATAAAGGAAACTAATACAGCTGAAACATCTAAGGACTGGTATGCTAAAATACACTGTATTACATTTTTTGTTTTTGGTTTAGATCCACTGACCAAATCTTGCCATCTTAATCTCTGTAACATTTCCAAACTTTGTCCTTTCTTAACAAATTATACCACAAAGCTACTAATTCACTCTCTTGTCATCTCTTGCCTCCACTACTGCAATTCCCTTCTCATTGGCCTACCTCTAAACAGGTTATGCCACCCTTCAGTCTATTGTGAATGCTGCTCCTCATTCACCGCAACAACTGCTCAGTAGCCGGTCCACCCAGTCCAAAACATGCAGAACCCTGGCACTGGGGAGACAACAAACCATTCAGGGAGGCGATACAAGTGACAAACTATTGTATTGGTCCCCTGAGTTTTAGAATCCCCTATTGCAACCAACTGTCTACGCCATCCTGCATTAACCTCACCACCTATACTAAATGGGCTGCTCTGCCAGCTGTTAGGGGTAGCAGTAACATCTACGGCTACCAACTCTGGGTTTACCTTCTTCACATCTTCACCCGACAGCAAATTTGTTTGTATGCTCAAACACAGGACTGGCCTTCATTTCCTGTGAACCCAATTCAGAAATATGCAGCCTTCTTATTGCTAATTGCATGGATGCAGGATTCTGTTTATGCAGAGAAATACGATATAAAGGGGGCGTCTGGGGAAAGGAGGGAACTTAGGACAGAGTTGTATACTGCAAAATGCTGATTACAGAAGATTAATTTGTGAAACATACAAAGTTTAGGAATGCTTTACTTTGACACATGACTCATTTTTAATCTTTATGTGACCCCTAAATTTAAAAGTTGGAGATTGCTTTCTTTTACTCATCACAAAACTCATGTGAATGTGCATGTAAAGCACTGTGCAAATTGTTGGTGATATAAATATCCGTAAAAAATGATAGTAATTACTTTCAGTGAGTGATAAACTGTAAGTCACAGTACCTGGTGATCCTTCAGAGATATCCCCATCCTATTGCATAGGGACCATGCTGGGCATGAAGGCAACTTTGTCCTAATGTGGTCAGTTTGTACCTTTTCTTACAGCTTGGGAGATACAAGATGCCATACCTATGCCTAGCATGCCTGTATTCCTGTGGTCACATTCCAACTGACATGCCCCCCTTCCCCTGGTAAGCCCTTCACAGTCAGCAGGGCACAGTCTGTGCTTCACTTTCACCACACTGCTTCAGGCAGGGAGTGTTTAGAGATGTCATTCATCCCTGTATCCCTGTCTACAACATGAGTTTCCACCACCTGCACTCTTTACTGGTAGGAGCTGATTTTGCAAGTCTATGTCCCCCATAACCAGAGCTGAGGGCGGAAGAAGGGACTTGCTGCCACATGATTGCAGAATCAGAGCTTCTAAAATGATAGTAAAACAAAATTTCTTGCTAACATTTATTTTAAATTTTTTTTAAAAAAAGGTAATTATTAAAATCTGTCCCATGTATTTGTAACATTCACCCTTCCCAGAGCACAAGACAGACATAGACAAAGTGAGGCTGATTTACTAAAGGCACACAGACTGTTCTTTTTGCAAGGGAATTTTCCCTTAGCTTGGTGAAAGTAATGAAAATCCACTCTGCAAAGAATACCCAATCACATGCAAGAAAAAAAACCCCACAACTTTTGCTTGTACATTATTGGATGATGGAAATCAGCAGAGCTTCACCACATTCCCTAAGCTAAGAGAACATTCCCTTACAAAGGGAAGAGCCTATTTGCCTTTAGTAGATCAACCGCAATGTCTCACACTTTCACATTATCCACAACAAGAATGCATGTTTAAAAATACCTTTAATCCTAGCAAGCTTCTTAAGTATGACATAGATACCCATAAATTCAGCTCTTTTATATAATCAGGTGCATATGCTAAGTTTATTAGTCCTTTTAAGGATAGAATTTATTAATAAAAGAGGTAAATTACACTATCATGGCTCCCTCCAGGAATCAAGTTCAAGTGTAAAAGATTACTCTCTTCTACCTTTGCACTTGTTGAAGAGCATTTTGTACTTACTGTCCTTCAGACATTTTATTGATCTCTCTCCCCTCTGGCTCATACATACTAATTGTCCCTCTGTACCAAGCAAACCTATTATGATGTTAATTAGGGGGAGGGATGTTGAGCTTTTCCACTTCATTACCTGCTAATTTCAAGATAAATGAATCTACAGGTTCTCCGTAAGTAAGATCACATATCATGTACTTGTAAATGTGTTTGTAAACAAGAACATGAAGGAGGGAGAGATGTGCGAGGATTTAACCAGGAGTGGGATGCTCCTACCTTTTCTGAGAGTTTATGGAAATGTTGTTGTCATTTAAATGGTAAATTACAGTTGACTGTATATGAATGAATAAGATTGTTCCACCAAACAATCAGACCTCTGCCCAGTCTCCTGTTCATTCAATATGTCTTCTTCATTGTCTAAAGAAGTACAGCACAACACTGGGTATTCCCTGTTTATGTGCTTCTCTAGTAATAGGAATAGCAGACTGGATGAAACATTCTAACCTCTTGTGATGAGCAGACTAGCTTTTGATGCCTACTATGTACGGAGCCATTGACACATTATTATCTGTATTATACCGATGTATACATGGCCCTTATTCGTCAACCAGCAATATCATTTAAAACATAACAATACATTAACTGGCCACTTTAGCATGACTTAAGGTATTGTCATACCTAAAAGATGCTTAAAAAAATCTTAACCCAAGAAAATAAATAATATAATTCAACGTACCGATCATTAGATGTACTGTACAGTAAAAACAGAAAATACCTGTTGATCCTAATAGAAATCCAGTATTCTTGTGTACCTTTCTGCGCACTTAGCTAACATTTCTAACAATGTTATCAACATTCCTAGTTATCTTCTGTGAACTACCTAACACCTCTTTCTTATCAAATGGAGAAGGGGAGGCAGGATGTTAAGTAGTCTACATTAGGAGAACAGCCTAGGTTGATGCCATCGCTCTTCCACATATACTGTACAGTGAGTGAGTGTTTCCACTCAAGGACAGGAAGTTTGTTTATGTCAGGATCGTCAGGTGAAGATGAAGGAAAAAAACCTGTGAAAGGCAAAACAATGCAGTTATCATATCCAAGAACAGGTAAGCTGCAAAATATAATATTTTTGCTTTTGGGTTTAGACAAACAATTGTTGCTTGAAGCTTGATGAATTAGTTCTAATGTCTTTTTATGTATATCCATTTTAAAATAAGGACATGTGTTTTGTAAAATGCAGTTAGAGTAAATGTATTAGTTTGTGTTTCTAAGATTCTAGATACAAATGAATGTATGCTGTCTCACACATATGTATATCCACTAACATACTGTATATATTCAAAACAAAAGAAATGACTGTGTATAATAAAAAAGCATACATTTCGTTATGAATTCTATGGGACACAATTAAAACTATCATCTCTAATCCCCTAATCTGATGATTCTTTCAAATATACATTTATAATGACCAGTATTGGAAAGAGACCAATGCATGCATGGTATGAAATTGTGGGAGAAAAGGAGACCATCAAGCAGAGTCTGAATATGACCCACAGGCAGGCAAGACATAATACATAGGGTACAGCTCCAAACACTCTGCCATTGGAAAGGGTCACCAAAAGATAGACTGCTTAGTCTAGCGTGGGAGGCAAAATATCAGGGAACCCAATGTGGCCAACAATGAATTAGTCAGTAACCAGCTGATAAGGACCAAGTGTTGTATATTGAGATGCTTTAAAGAAGCGGCCAGATTCACCAGAAGGGAAAACACCAGCAGAAACACTTTTTATTGGGGAATGGGTGTTGATATTAATACATTGATTCCAAAAAGAAGACTAAATTTGATATTTCACTTATGTTGCAGTGACTTAATTACACTTACATTTCAAAACCAAAATAGGAGACCTACATATAATGGTTGCAACACAGAAGAAGGTGGATATTGCTTGGATTTTTTGAACCTTGACTATAAACAGCAAAATGGGGAAATGTTTCAAAATTTGTGGAAGATCAACTAAACTAAGGCAATATAAAGCGATATTGTGTAACGACCTTGTGGTAGCTTTCTCCTAGCAGATGACTCCAGGTCCCATTAAGAGGAGACCCCTCTTTACATCATTATCTATGCACCACCATTGCTGCAGCACCAACACCACTACAATTTAATGAAATAAAACACTAAGCGAAGCCAGTTGTTTTCCTTGACTGTCTTATCTGTATATTTATATATGTTGCAACAAATCTGGAAATAAAAAAGCACACAAATAAAACTATGGCAAACAATTTTAATCAATGTTTGTTATTTCCAAAATGTGTTATCTGTTGTATGTAACAACTTTGGTGCTATCCAACAGAGATCTTTAAATAACCTTTTCCCTGGTAGCTATCCAAATAGCATCTGAAATTAAATTCTTTTTTAATTAGGATAATAAATTGGTCCTAAATTATCCCTGAAATCAGACCAGTGTTGATTACTATGAGCTTCATGCTGTGACAGCACAAGAAGATGTTATTTTTATTCCCTTTCAACAAGATCTTAATCTTTCTCTGCATGTAAACGAATTGTCACCGTAACCTTGCTCTTTAATCTCTCTGGTGAGGACCTTTATAACATAGGGAGATAAGAGATCTGGCTGAGATTTCATCAGCTTTAAGGTTTTACAGACTGGCCTACTCCCCTAGTCTGTAAAGGTTGAAAGAAAGAAAGTGCACATTAGACAGGGACAAATCACTTAAATGTTTTACTGTGGGGAGCCTATAAAGCAATTTCAACTTTACTTGAGTTGTTTGAAGTACAAAAGGGTTAGATTGAAATACTTAGCTTGTTTACATTGCCCTGTTTTTACAGCCCCGTTACATGAGCTGCACTTTCATTTGGGACTGACCAATGTTAAGAGATGTTCCAGAATCTGGCAGCCTGGCAATTCTTCCACATCTCTGTTAGAATAAACATCCTTTTCATAGAGCATATTTCTGGACTGGGTTATACGGGCACAGGGTCAAGCTAAATTTAGACAGATGAAGGGCTTAAATATTTATATTTCTTATTTGAAAGCCAAATTTTTATAGTCTAAATTAACCGTGCAAATGTGTTCACATCATCACAAACCTTACATTTTTCTTCACTTTATAGAATGCTACAAAAGCCATGTTTAATATTCGCCATACATAGATATTTCAGTGAAACAATCTCACCGAGTGGGTAACATGGATGATTGCAAAGAGGAACCATGGGAGTGTGTGGCTCGCTTAGAGGATAGTAGATTAGTGACATGCAAGGACACTGAGGGGGAGAGGAAAACCTTGTAAGCAGAATCTTTCATCTCTGCATTGGTGATTAGTTTACAGTTGTTAATGTATTTAATTTTCAATTAATTAAATTAAATGATAGATGTAGAAACCAAAAACCTGCCAGAAATCAGTTATTATTAGACCTTAGTAAGCCATCTGAGCTTATTGTGTTTGGTTTGTATGAGTTGTACTCTGGGCCGTAGACTTTAGGCTTAAAGTCTAATATGGGCAGTAGGCTATTATATTAAAAAAAGGGTTAAGTACCCATGCAGAAGAAGCAATTACCCTGATCCCCTTAGCAGGATGGAGACACTTCTGCCCCAGGTCCCAAATGCTGCCCAACCTGCCCCAGGCCCTTTAAGAAAAGAATACTAGAAGCCTCCCACATCAGTCCCTACCTGCAACCCTACTCTCATCTCAGAGATGCAGGGCATCCCTCTTTATGTCTGCCCCCTTTCAGACCTTCCTTACATAAAGGACCACTGTTTCTTCTTTGCGTAGCAGAAGCCCTCTGGGTAACATGCTGTAATGTTGATTTAGGAGTGGAGTACATTGCTGTTGAAGGGGGAAGTGATACGGGTGGGGACAGAGTAGTGCATTTATGCTCAGAGATAGGGTAAACTAAGTGCTACTGTGGTTCAGTAAATTGGGGTACAGTGCTTCTGGGAAAAATGTATATGGGGGGAGATGCTACTGTAAGAAAAAGGGGGAGGTGTTTGGGCAGGGGTTAAAGTACTTTTTGAAAGAGGGCATATATCCATGTAAAATAGTTGATGTACTGTGTCACTCTATAATATATAGAGTGACAATATATTATTCTGTTGTCTGACGTTAAAAACTACTTCTTACAGGGTTATTCCCTAAAAGGTGAAGAGTTTGGAGAAGGCAGGAGATGTGAACAATCTAGGACAGCATAGCTGATTTGGAAAAATCATCCAATTTAGCTTATTATCCTGTTCAGTTATGTTGTTCTAGATTGTTCACTTCTCCTGCCTTCTCCAAACTCTTCACCCTTCTGTGAATAACCCTCTTAATATCTTTTGCTGTTGATATATATCATTTTCTGTTGAACTATGATATGCAGTTGTGCTATGATATAATATTTGTTGTGGTTTGAAGTGCTCTTGCTGGGTGATATTATATGTTGTTGCAGCATGACATGTGATATGCAGTTGTGGTATGATACAATATGCTATTGTGGTTTGATGTGCTCTTGCTTGGTGATATAATGGGACATATAATTTGCTGCGAGGCATACCATAATGTGCTGTTGTGGCTTGATATTATGTGCTTTGGCAGCATGATATAATGTTCTGTTGCAGTTTGATCTGCTCCTTCAGAGTGGAAAAAAATATCCTGTTGCTGCTTTATGTAATCTCAACACATATAATTATAAATTATGTTATTATTATTATTATATAGGATTTATATAGCGCCAACGGTTTGCGCAGCGTTTTACAATATAAGGAAGATATTACAATTACAATACAATTCAAGACAAGATGGTAAGGAGGGTCCAGCTTGTGACAGCTTACAATCTAAAAGGCACAAGGTTAGCTGAAAGAGTACTCGATGCCTGGAACAGACTTTGAACAGAGATAGGGACTCAATCAACAGTAAGGGTCCATTCACACCACTTAAGTCTGTTGTGGTGCTTTAAATGCACAAACCTGTTAACTTGCCTTGTGTTAAAGCAGCCCATTCACTTAAATGGTCTATCTAATGAACCACAATGGACCAAAAGTCACGCATGTACCATTTTCTCCAGCAGACCGCAAAGGCACGGTCATGCATTACTGCATGATGTAATGAGTGTCAATGCATAACGCTCATAATGAGTGTTACTGCAGCCACTGGCCCTAAGTGAATTTGGATAAGCATAGGTCTATACTCGACAAAAAGGTTAAAAAGAAATACATAATAAATAACCCTAAGTGTTAAAATAAAAGGGGAGTCATTTTCTGTAATCTCTTTTCTATGTTACTGTGTTAGAGGACATTGTTTTTGTCTCCAATATTACTGTGTTACCAATGCCCTACCACACTAGGTAATTATCCATTATAAATTACCACTGTTTTCCCTTTTATCATTGTTGTGATTGAGAGATGGCTGAAAGTGGTTGAAATTGACAGGAATTGTGGATTGTAGGAGATTGCACAATCATATTGTAATGAGTGTGGCCATCTTCACTTTTGTAGTTGCAAAACAGAGATAATGGGCAGTACATTAACATTGCTTTGATGAAACATGTCACGCTGGAGATCTGATGTGTCAAGGACTTGCAAGAACATTCAGAAAGGAGACCTATGACCTGAAATGTTGCAAAAGTCCAATTCTGTTGGAATTTCGATATGCTGGCTATTATCTCTTTGTTGCAGTTTATTATGGAACCAAACTCTATGGCTTTATGGTAAAGCGGTCTATAATGTTTATATATGACTACACGATTTCTTCTTTCTAAATTAAACTTTCAGCTACATTTTCCATACACCTCCATCTGTCTAGTGCACTAAAAGCAATTAAAGGCACATAAATACTGGTTCAAATGCCAGCGTGTGAATGGTTAAAATCTCTGGATGTTTTGCCTGGTTTTTGATATTCCAGCAGACATTAATATTTATACATATATGCAGGAGCGTAACTAGAAATCACAGGGCCCCATTGCAAAATTTTGTATGGGGCCCTGTGATTTCTAGTTAGACCCCTTGAAGAGCCCACTTGAGATCCCACACAGCTCACCTGAGGGTGACCCTGCAGAGCCCACCATAGACTCTCTATGGTGGGCTCTGCAGGGTCACCCTCAGGTGGGCTGGTCACACTTCTTACCTGTCCACCTCTTCTTCCTCCGTCTTCCCTCCTCCGTCGCCGGGCCCGCTCCCTCCTCCGTCGCCGGGCCCGCTCCCTCCTCCGTCGCCGGCCCCGCATCCTGCTCCATCACCGGCCCCGCCTCCTCTGTTGCTGACCCCCTGGGCCCCGCCTCCTTCTCCCCTGCCGGGTTTAGCCTCCTCCACCACCGCTACTGGCTCTCATTGACTCAGCAGCAGCTGTGGAGAAGAACGCAGCTCTGCACAGATCACTGACAGTGACAGTGTCCTGGCCGGGCCCCCCTGTGCCCGGGCCCCATAGCGGCCGCCTGGGTCGCTATGGCGATTGTTACGCCACTGCATATATGTATGCTTTCTCTGTGCCTGAAGGAGTAATGGTTAATGCCTACCTCTATCAGCAACCTTTTTACCACCCTCTGCATGCCCATCAACATTATATTGGTGCAGTATATGATAGGAATTTAAGTTTTAAAACAAGTTTTAAAACACAGTCAGTTATAATGAAGCAGGTGCAGCTGTACTCTTTTAACAATTGAGAACTCCTATTTAGCATTTGCAACATTTAGAACATTTTCTATTAGTTTTCATGGTTCAAAGACAGTTAGACATTAAGAGGGTTATTCACAAAAGGGTGAAGAGTTTGTAGAGGACTGGAGAAGTGAACAATCTAGGACAACATAGCTGAACTGGAAAGTGAGCTGAATTGGAGAATTTTTCCAAATCAGCTATTTTAGCCTAGATTGTTCACTTCTCTTGCCTTCGCCAAGCTCTTCACCCTTTTGTGAATAACCCTGCTAATAAATATTGTCAAGAAGTGACCTAATCATTGCAGGATCCTACATTGCTACACCACTAAATAGTGATAGACTGTGAATATGGTCTTGGGTTGTGTACCAAATACATATCTAATAAGGACTAAAGGTGGCCATACACTGGTACATTTTGCTATCAACGTTCATACAAAAAATCTTGTCAGAACATTCAGTAATGTCATCAGAGACTTGATGAATGTTGTTTCAAAATTTTGTTGGATCTTATCGTTCCATTTTGGAAATGAATGCAGTTTCCTGAACAAAAAACACATTCACTTTTAGATTTTCATATGTTTGAGAAAATCTTCCATCCTGATCCTTTGATTTTTTTTCTTCACTACTGTCAAAAATGATCGTTGTTTTGACCCCTTTAAAGATTAGAAACTTGAACCAACGTTCCAAAAGTTTATTTTAAGGCTTCTATGGGTAGCCCTAGGGATATAGTTCTAATACAATCTTTTTGTATAAATTTGTATAATTATATATGAAACACACCAGCCAATTTCTTTACTTCTTTGAGTATCATAAAACCAGATTATTACACAATTTTGTCATGTGACCATATCAGGAATACATGGACATTAACAACCTGAGTTGGGCTTCTAAAAAACTACAGAATATATTGCACAATTACACTGACAACACTGAGGTCATCATACAACCATCCCAACCATTTATAATGTGATTGAACATCATGAGGGTTATTCACGAGGGATCCTTCGGCTCACTTCAGCTGCAGAAACCCTTTGGTTAATTCTATTCACAATAGCCGGTAAAGCAGCCGAAGGCAGTCGATCGGCACGGCTGAGCCATAGGGGGTGATTTACTAACCTAAACACACGCACGCACCAGGTGCGTGTGATTTTCACACAGCAAAGCGTATTTATCAACCAAAAAGTCTCTAAAAGCATATTTCCACTAATGCCATATATGGAAAAATCATGCACATGATGCATATATAATGCTGCTTCACAGTTTAGACAAAAATGGTTAGCTCATGCATTTACATTCCTGCATTCATCAGCGCAAGCAACACAACGTAGAGCTAATTTACACAACATCACCTTGTAATTCATGCAGGGCTTTGCACAACACACCTGCTGGGTGTGTATACACTACAAAGGTGTTTAGATTCCACCCATAGATCATGCTGGGAGGGAACACACTACAGAGGTGTATACATGTTCGTAGTGTGTTTATAAGGTTAGTAAATCAACCCCATAGTGACAGCCGAAGTGTGGGGAAATGTCACCGAAGCAGACCGTTCTCCATGTAAAAATAACAGCTGGGCGGAACCAGCCGTGATTGCATGGCTCGCTCCTCCCAGATGTAATGACAGATCAGCATCTTCAAATAATCTGGGGATGCTGGTCTGTCATTAAACAACAACAACTGGCGGAGCTGGCCGTGATGTCATGGCTGGCTCCGCCCAGTTGTTGTGCTGTAATGACAGATCAGCATCCTCAAATGGCATGGGCACGCTGATCTGTCATTAAACAACAGCAATTGGGCGGGGCTGGCCGTGATGTCACGGTCGGCTCCGCCCAGCTGCTGGAAGACTCTGACATGTGTCGGCAAAATGATGTCACCGCTAGCGACACTCAATTTTGCTGGCATCTGTCAGATTCTTCATTCTGTGGTGGGAGTTCATCGTGTGTGGTCGGGTTTTTAAAATTAATTTAATATTTTAATTTTTGTATTTTGTTGAGTCATCGTCATTGTGCATAACGCTGGACGTCATGATAGACCCTGGATTACATTGGTGGATCCATTCTGCATGTATTGTAGGGGGAGGAGGTTTATTAAAATCCTTTGTTTTGTTTCTTTTCAAATAAAGGATTTTTCAAAAGTCTGCCCTCTCTAAAAAAAATTGAATTTAACCCTTTAGTGAATACCCCTTACTCATTCACAAGGGGGTGCATATCTGCGTGCCCCTTTATTAAAGGGGTACCCTGATGTGACTAAGCTCCCCTGCCCACACCCCCACAACCAGTGCCCCAGGGCTTGTGGGGAAGAGGCCCCTGCCCCCATCGGCACGGGGACAAAGTGCTTTTCCAGTGGTGACCCTGGATAAGCACCCTCCCAGTGCCGAGGGCATGTAGCCTGGTATGGCAGGGGGGAGGGGGCATACACACAAGTCTGCCAACTAGCATTTTCAGAATGACATCAGAATGGCAGCATCTATGTTACTTTTAGGAAATGTTTCTTTTTTGAAAGTGTAGTTGGTCTCTTTTGGTCTATTAAGTATACTATTGAACCCATTTTGTTATATTTGTTCAATAAGTGCAAAAATTACCTGCTGATCCTGCCAAAAATCTTGTTGGCTGATAACCTTCTGTGCTTTCTGCCTATATTGAATTCTAATAATGTATGTTTTTCCCAGCTATCTTTCTGGAATACAAAACAGAAGGAGTCTTGTCCTAGGCTGACAATGCTGCTGCTTCTTCTTAGAAACAGTGGAGTGAGTGTTCTCACCCCAAGACTAAAGGAGTTTTAGGCAGGGTCATACACGGAGAACAGAAACAACAGCAGAGCACTTGGCTGATCAGAACAAATGCAAGGGCAGAGACTGAATGGACAAGCAGATGGTTAAATGGTGAGCTGGTGTTTGCATCATCACTCTGAGACAGGAATTTGCAAGGAGTTTTTCCAGGAGTTGCAGAATGATGATGTTATGGGTTTGGTCATAAGAGGGCACCAAAGTGGAACAGCAGCGCCAATCATTCTGTGAAATTAGTCATGCTGCAGCTGACTGATGGAGGAAGGGTAAGAAACCCTGACACAGTCTTGGTATCAAGCATGTTGAGCACTTTCACAAAGACATAACTCTATCTGGGGAAAAAAAAGTCTGCATAAAAAAATGCCATATATTGGCTCATTCATTTAACTAGAGTTCAAGAGAAAATTATTTTTGTTTAAATTGTCCATAAAATGAAAGGTTAAAGCAGATTGGCTGTCATTGGTAGTTGTAATGAATCAGCTCCCCCATGACTATTGCAATCGTAGAACTTGGACATCTGTACACTGTTGTATACAGCCTGCTTTATTTTCAGTTCCAGTCTTAAAAAATGTATATTGCTTTTGCTTAACAGGATTCACATAGGAGGTCTATTCTGTGTCTTTGAAGGTGTTTTATGGATAGTTTTGTTAAACACCAAGTTCTCTTATCCTAGATAAAGGTAAGATTACAAGTGTTAGCTAATTAAAAGCAGAGTCATAGGAGGAAATAAACTGCTTGACTATGGTAAACATTGGTCAAAGCTTATCTGTGATAAAAAAAATTTGTCCTGTAAAGTATCACAGAGATTACTGTGTTTAGTAGTATATATACAACTGTTTACCAGCAGCCATACCTGTCATTTAATGTGAGTGAATCATTTAAAGTCCACTTGGCTAGCATTTCCTACCATCTTTTTCTTAAGGTTTTGATTTTTTTTTTTGTTTACTTGTTTTTTTTAAGGTCAGTAAAAATACAAATAAAACTGCCCCTCCCCTGACATACCAGCATAGCACACCAGACATATGGGCATGTGTTCTTAGAGCCCAAATCTTGTCAAAATGTTATATTTTGTTTTGGGCAATGTAAGAAAGGGTAGCACCTCAGGTTTTTGTCTTGCTTTATCCCCATTGGGGGGATTTCTCTTCACCTTCTATCAGTATCAAATTTCTCCAAACAAAAATATTTTTTAGTAGAGTGGGGAAGGGTTAGAACATCTGGCAATAATATTGTTGCTGCCTACGCCTATCCTGTGCTGGAGACAACCGCTTCCGAATTTCTTTTATCGGTGTCACCAAAACAGGGAGTGAAGAAAATTTCCCCAACGCAAGTCAGCCAGTCCTTTAAACATACAAAAACCCTAGCATATTTAACACTAGTCCAGAGATAACAAGCCCCTCCCACGTCTTGGGCATAAAAGGGGAGCAGTGAGCTAAAATTAGCTTTTTAGTAAAAAAAAGAGAGAGAGATCCAAAGGAGCATCCCCTTCCCTACTTTCAGTGAATTGAATTAAGCTGATTATGGGCCCCTTCCTCTTTAGCTTCCTCTAATCCCAAAGGGTTCTGGTTTTGGTCATCCAGCATTAGGTATACCACCACGTATGCAGGCTAATGTCTCAGTAGGGGAAGAGGGAGCATGCATTTTTAGAGAAAAATGTGGTAGGGGTATATAGGGCAAACCAAAAAGGTCTTAAACACCAAAAAGAAATAACAATAACATAATTGGTCTGGCCAGACCTTCCAATAACATGTTGTGTCTATACCATATATAGAACACTAGCAGGACAAATACAGTAATTGTATGGTTTATAAATTCTTATGCAATACATTTCTCAACTCAAAATGTATGGGGTTTTTTTTATTGCTTAATTCCCATGGTTACTGTGGATTAGTTCTTCCTTTCTCTAGCATGCATTTTTACTCTTAATTTTAAAGTAAAAAATGTAATCCCAAACAAGCTAAGATCTTGATCTGGCTGGAGGAATAGTTTTGTCTTTACATGCTTCTGTTTGATGCTTTCCAGTTTGAAATCTATTTTCAAAAGTTTAGTTTTTTTTTTTTTTACTGTTTTTCTATTCTTTAGAAATATTTTAAGTTTTTACTTTTCTGTGTTCAAAAAACAGTTTATGGGTTTTTTACAACTTATTCTGACATCATAAACTCTGACACATTCCTAAGGAGAAAGGCTTAAAATGTTTTTCTGAAAAACGGTATCTCTATGGCCAAACCCCACACTGATTAGCTCTAAGAATGCATACATTGATCATAGCTGTGCTAAAAATCAGACCCATTATGGCCAGCCTTGTGGTACATAGCAGACGGTTGCACTATGTTCTTTAAAGAAATACCATCTTTATGTTCTTTAAAGATGGTGGTTCAGTTAAATGGATCGACATTCAAGTGGGGTCATTCAAGTGAGGAGTAAGACCACAGTCATGAATTACTACTTAAAGAGCTTGTCGTGGGAGGTAAAGAGCAATAGAAGAAGTCAGTGGGGGAGTCAGTATATACCTTAAATTCTACTTTTTAGTGATTAAGGTGGCCATAGACATTAAAATAAATTGACACTGAAATCTTAAAAATGCATTAAAGTACCTTAACTTTATCAACACAAATGTAGTGTATTTGGGTATCATTGGCTATAGATCCTCAAATCATCTCTGAATTGGTGCTAACATTGTCTTTCCTTCTGGAGTGTGGCTGCTTTTGTTCCCCGTGGTCCCTGTGTGTGTTTTAAAGTAGCCACCACTCCAAGCTCGCTCCTGTGATAGACTATAACTTCAATACAAATTAGCAAACTAAATGTGAGCTTGAAGTCCATCACAGGAGTGAGCTTGGAGCAGTGGCTACTTTACAACACACATAGGGACCATGGGGAACAGAAGTAGCCACCCTCCAGAAGGAATGACAGTGTCAGCACAAATTCAGAGATGATTTTAAGATTTACAGCTGAGTAATACAGAAACAAGGTATATTTTTTGTAAATACCTATGGTACTTGAGTGCATTATTAAGATTTAATTCCTGAGTTTAGTGTCACTTTAAAGTCTCTTGGTAATGATCTAATGGCTAGGGGCCAGCGCATGGCAGCCCATGATGAGTGTACTTATACTTGGTTTTTAAAGAACCAATTGCTATAATTTTGTCAGCATGAGCACTGTGCATGTGATTCCCCCTCATTCACCCAAAGCTTTTCAAAGGAAAGCATATTGAAAGGGGCACTACTTTTAGGTAAGAAACTGGAGAAATAGACAGGGCAAAATATTTATGACCAGTGTTAGGCTGGCTATGGTTAGCTCAGTATTTGGAAACATAACGACTGATTGGGTCATTGCTCAGGACAGTTAGGCTATGCAGGGGTTACATTTTGAGCAATGATAAGTACTATTAAAACATCGGAAATGCTGGTTGTTTTAAGCATGAATTTTGGCTGCTGGAGACTCTCTGTGGTAGCTTAGAATGCATCCCTTATTTTCTCCATCCATTGCAAATAGAATGAACCTTCATCAGGCATGCTCTGCTAAGCACTGTCAGCCAAATCAGGCAAAAATGTGCTGGTGGTGCAGGATGTGGTTAAAGCAGGCATGTTGGTAAAAGAACAGTGAACATGTTTACCCTTCATTGAACCAGTGCTGTTGAGCTCTGCTCCATTCTTGAGAAATGGTCCCCAGCAGGCCCTCAATGGTTCCTCTTGCAGACCTCATATCACTGCTTTCTCCTGGAATATTCCTTTAAATCAGCCTTGCACAGTAGAACCTTCTCAGAACAGAAGCTGTTCATGTGTCTTTTCCATCACATGTGCCAAACAAAAAGGTATATCCTTTATTTTAGGACACGGGCAGAGGACTGCAAAACATTCCTTTACACCCCAATAGTCAAATGCACATACAGAATCAGTGGTGTACAGTACTAATATTTCCCAATATTATAGAGCTGTTTAATTCCAAACTGCATACAGTAGTTTCATGGTTTTTGGCCACAGTGTATGGAAACCATGGCTTCTATGGAGTATAGCTTGGGACCTAACAAGCAATTCCTCCTATGTTTTGGGATATGTGATGGAATAAAACATATAAATACCTTTTAATCTAAGAATGCTCTACTGTGCTATGTAGTGATTTATTTGGAGAGCTTCTTGATTCCTTCAAACTATAACCATAGATGTCACGATTTCCATATATGACTCTATATTATTAGGCTATATTTGCACTATACACCAGCAGTTGTGGATGTGCAGTTGGCCATTGGGACATAAGGAAATGATATGCATGACTCAGCTCACTGCCCTAAATGAGGAGTAATCCTCTTAATTTTTGGTATATATAATGGGATGAGACATGTGAATTCCCTCTGTTCTAAGAAAGCTCTACTGTGCTAGGCAGTAGAGCCTATGTTATGGTTGGAGGGATTTCTGAGTCCTTTAATCCTATTTTATCATAACATTATACTTGCTTTTTTATATCAGGCTTAAATTTAGATTTCCTCCTACTAATATGCCATGGTATGTTAATTAGTGAAGTAACATGCTACTTTATTTCTGTTGCACAATTGCTTCTATACACCCAGAAACTGAGCTGCAATAATGTATGGTAAATATAGGGGTCTATTCACTAAGCTGCCGTAGGCAGCCGAGTGAATGACCGACCTAAAGCGAAGTGAGCCGAACGCTGTTCAGCTATTCACTTCAGGCTGGTACGGCTGATTTCAGCCATGTATTGGCTGATTTCAGCCGTGTATCGGTCTCTCTGTGGGACTGAGCAGAACAGAAAAACAGTTAAAAAAGTAGAAAAATTAAAAAATTAAAAATGATTGTGCGGAGCAATGACAGCTAGCTCAGCCCAACAGTTTTCTATTGGCCGGTGGTTCTGTTGCCGTCAAAACAAAGAAAAAATGAAGCCTAACTCTCGCGGGCGTTAAGGGAGTCTCCCGCTCCCGGCCGCCAAGGAGAGAAACACTGCTTTTTCTTTTTTTTTTCTTATTCTGACACGTGTCAGAATAGAAAAAAAAAATAATGTTTGGCCATAGGAATGCATTGCTAGATTACTATTGGCTATTGCAAATGGAAATAGCCAATAGTAATCTAGCAATGCATTCCTATGGCCAAACATTATTTTTTTTTTCTATTCTGACACGTGTCAGAATAAGAAAAAAAAAAGAAAAAGCAGTGTTTCTCTCCTTGTCGGCAGGGAGCGGGAGACTCCCGGAGCGCCAGGAAGAGTTAGGCTGTCTGGAGATCAGTGTCCCTGGTTAGCTGGTAACCAGGGACGCTGATCTCTCTGCAAGTGGCCGGAGCTTCGGCTTTCAGCCGAGCCGAGGCATATGCATTCAGCTCGACTGAGCCACTCTGCCAAGATCGGGAGCTGTACGGGCTATAGTGAATAGTCCTGGTGCTGAAGCTAACCGAAGGAGCGGCTGAAGCTATGGCAAGATCCTTCGGCTGCTTCGTGAATAGACCCCATAGTGATTGGAGATCTACACATTATATACAATCCTGACTTACATCTGGGTGGAGATCTTGTTAAGTATTCTAAGGTTAACTTTGAAATAACTTAACTAAACTAAACTAACTTTAAATCAAACATTTCATGGAACAATATTTGATAATGCAATGCAAGTTCCCAGCAGATCCCAATGTAAGTTATAAACAGTGTGGCAATTGAAAGTGTTTATGCAATTATAGTGAGGAAAGCCAATCATGGTGTGATAAATTGTCCTTACCAAATACTAGGGTATTTGTCTTTTTCTATTATTTATTGTTCTTAAAATTGAGAAAGGAGCAAAGGATTTTATACGTGTATTTTTACAAGCCAGCATAAGGCATGTAAAGCCAAATAGACTGCCTGGCAGAGGAATGTGTGGAAAAAAATTGGCCTAATGACAGCAGAGGGACACTTGTACATTGTAAATCAATAGTTTTCTTTCAGCACCCATGAGTCCATAGCTTAAAAACAACAGTCAATCTGCTAAAATGCGTGCAAGCAAGTATCTGCCTGCACAATAGGGCATCCATCACTGCTGCCTGGAAGTTGAGCTTAAAATCTGATACACAGGGAGGTGTTCACCGAAAATCTAAACACAAACATTGAAAGTGCACTTAAGCAGGTAAACTCCTAGAGGGAAGAATGTATGGTAGCACAATCATGAATACAGGTATGGGATCTATTATTGCTTAGGACCTAAGGAGTTTATGTAGCACAAACACATTCTACAATGCTTCACAGACCATACTGCTCCATTTGCATCAGTCCTCCAGGGCCACAGTGCTGCAATGCCAAATTACTTGCTCTATTTATATAACGCCAACATATCACAGAGAGGCCTGTTCGCAGAACATTGCAACATCACAGAAAATAATTATGCATAAGCAAACTTGGTACTTTAAAACCCTAACTGAGTGACGTATAGTTTGCTAGCACATATCATAAACAATTGCCATTTAAAAAAAAAATATTTTCACTTTTTTTAATCCTTTGTTGCATAATATCTCTGCTGTTCTACAGTCTTTTGAGACCGCTTCCTCTCTACATGCATGCTCTCCACCAACTTCTACATTATTTCTCATGGTAGGTTTCTTGACGCTGACAACTGTGGAGCATGGGAGGTTCACTGTGTGTTGTTACAGTATCCTATAATTTGAAAGCATGTAACAAGTTGACAACATAGAACAAATGGAAGAAAGGGACAGAGCACCAGCAACCTATAACAGGAAGTGCCTGCAGAAGGATCTCCATGGTAGGTATTAATTTATTTAATCAAACGTTTAAAATTCTAATTACTAATAGACATGTGCACTGCCAAAAAATTTGTTTAGTTTCGTTTCGTTTTAAATTCGGATTTGTGTTATTTCGTTTTTCAGGATTCGGGTGTGAAAGTCAATTCGGATTCGGACGAAATTTGGTAGCGTTAGTATGAACGTTCATTTCGTTTTCTGTTCTTATTCGTTTCTTATTCGTTTCTTATTCGTTTCGTTCGTTTGCAGCAAAAGTGACATTTGAGGGGGAAAAAATATTTTTCTCCTTCTCTAATGTCATTTTGCTCCAACGAACGAAACGAATAAGAAACGAATAAGAACAGAAAACGAAACGAACGTTCGTACGAACGCTACCGAATTTCGGAAATGGAAATTCGGATTCGTTTGCATTCGTTATGTCTGTAATTCGGAATTCGGATACATCCGAATGTCCGAATTTCCGAAAATTCGTCCGAATTTCGATTCGGAACGAAACGAATCGCACATGTCTAATTACTAACAATAACCTACAAAGCCATCTACAACTCTGCCCCAACCTACATCACCCACCTAATCTCAAAATATGACCCAAACCGCGCCCTTCGCTCTTCCAAAGACCTACTGCTCTCTTGTCAACTCCTCACATACTCGCCTCCAGGATTTTTCAAGAGTGTCTCCCACCCTCTGAAACTCCCGACCCCAATTTGTCCGCCTATCTCCTACTTTGTCCACCTTTAGGTGATCCTTGAAAATTCTTCTCTTCAGCGAGGCCCATTCCACCTGGATACAACATGACTTTCAGATCTTCATTAATTCATTGTATTGTCTCCCTCAGTTGTGTAAAATGCTGCACAAACTGTTGGCGCTATATTAATACTGTATAATAATAATAATAATCAATGCTGCAGACCTAAATATAATGAAAAAAACTTTTGAAAATACCTTCAACTGTTAAAGCTTGTATGAGATTTTAGTAACTGGGCTTACATATACATTAAACCTGACAGAGGTGTCCACAAATTTGAAGAAATCCATTTATTAAAATATTTATAATATATTTAGGAAAACAGTGTACTGACTGTATATCAGAAAGAGCGCCATGGAATTCTAAGCAACATAAATGGCTTGACAGAGAGTCAAGTAGACAGTTTATGCTTGGAAATACTATTTTTGAAAGCAGAAGATCTATTTAAATTGTTCTTCAACATTTCAATTTCAGAAGAACATCATGGAGTATCAAATAAGAAGAGCTCAAAAAGATGCCCAAACATTTGTAAGTGGAGAGAATAATTTTCATTCAACACTATTTAATAACATTTATTGGGGAAAATGATTGACTGACATGGTTTATCAAAGCCACAGAAGAGCTTGGAGTACCAACAGCCTGACAAAAGGCCCAATGAAGCTGGAAAGACAATTAATGTATTTTTTCAAAATATTAATTCAGGACATAGATGCCCTGACAGTGTGTGTTAACATCACAGAAGACCTTCTTGAAGTTGTAAGCTACAGTCAAGAAAGAGCTCCAGAAAACTGGAAACAATAGAGGAGATATATTCATTGAAAATACACATCTACTCTAGAAAACCGATATGGTATGTCAACACCACAGGAAAGGGCCATGCACTTCCAAATTTGGAAAGCAGTTGAGTGGCCTACTAATTTTTAGATAGAAAATAAATCTACATAGAAAACAAGCTCTCTATAATCCCTAAAATTAGAGAAGGAGCATCAGCACTACAATAGAACATATTGGCTTTTCAAACAACCTTGAAGGGCTGACAAAGGGCCCAAATTAGAGACAGAATGAAGGATCTCCTCACTAAAAATAATATCTATGAAGAAAACAAGAACTAGAGGGTATGTCAGCAGCAACACAGGAACATATAATGGGCTTTGGAAAATGTAATGGGCTTCCCAGTTTGAATTCCCAAAGGTGATGTCCACAAACCCAAAAATACACAAGAAGAAACCTATTCATTGAATGTTAATATATGTTCAGGAGGCAAAAACACTAACAGTACGTGAGTACACCACAGGAAAGCATCAATGCTTGTCTGCAGTCTATGGTGGTTTATATTCCATGCCTGTTCTACAGAATGTTAGTAATAAACATCTACATGAAGCAGGCTTAAAACATTTTCTTAACCAACACAACACAAATAAAATGTTATACATTTCCCCCATTTATTGTTGTTTTACAAAGTTTTTACAATCTTTTGCAAGTGAACTATTTTTTAAACGTGTTGAGAACTTTAAGGATTTATTGGCATAATTATATGTTAGCCAAAAAAACATACAAGTCTTTTGTCTTGCCTAATACAACAACTGGATATTATAGCATACAGTGTGTGGGTTTCTTTTAAAGTTCTGCAAAATTAAACATTTGGTCTATGTTATGTTTTACATCTTACTAATCTAAAAAGTAAATTTGAAATACAAGATATCTTCAGATTTACTTAAAACTCATTGAGGCTCTTTTGTTAATTTTGGGAATGGGTAATACCTCCACCAACAATTCAGAGCAAAGACTTCTGCTATAAAACTAACACAACTGGACAGAGGACAGCATAATGTAACAGTGTTTTCTTTACTAGCCTTTCACAAGTGTTGTATCAGTAAAATACTTTATATTCTGTTTAGCCTACAAAAAGTGTTGGACCATATAGAAGACTTTGAGGAACAAATAATATTAATAGCACTATATGTGTTTTCCTACTGTACTTGGACTAACTGTGAATAATGAAGGATAAAGAAAAAAAGTCTAGTAATCATGGGGAAGGCTATTTTCAGAAGTGTTGATCTTGCTCAGAATATATGTTGAGCTCAGAATATAAGCCTTAACCACTTTGTGAGTACAACACACCTTTTTAAGTCCCCACACACAGTGCTCCTTGCGGTGAGATCCAACAAGATACTGTCCTGGTAACAACACCATGCGAAACTGAGGGATCTCTCTTGCTTTGTATGCAGGCGCCATCTCAAAGATATTATTATTATTATTACATAGTATTACAAAGATATGAGACTGAACTTGTTTATGTGAGGATATTGTATCTTGTAACACAACCCTCCCAGACTTGCGGGAAAGGCACAGGAGAGTCTTGGATGACTGAAGCCTTTCATTGTAATATATCATGCTTCATATTCTATTTATTTTAAAATATGTAGCCTCCACAACCAGGATCATAACACTCATCTTGACAAACTTGCTAGCTTGTTAGGTATTGTCATGCTCATCTTCCAAAGTACTTTTTCTGGAATGAATTGTTGGTGTATATCTGATACAAATTGCTAGTCCTTTGTTTCCCTTAATTTGTGCCTAATAGCAGACATATAACAAACAACATGTAGGACTGCTATGAACATTAGATGATCTTCTTCCGAGACCTGTTATCTCTAGAAGACCCATGACTTTTGCACATTTCCTCTAGGGATCTGCATCCAAAAACACTACCAACCAAGCTGGAATATTAGTAGAATTTGTTTGGAATATGTTTTTGGTGGAACCTTCAAAGGAACAGTGTGTTCTTACTATATCTCCAACTACCTTCTTAATCTGCCCACTCCTTAATGTCCCTCTGCACCGGGGGTAAGGAGAAGACAAATATGCCCTATTCTGGAATCACACTTACAGGGCTCATATTGACTGGCAAGATTAGTTGAGCTATTCAGCATATTTACCAGTATAACTATGTATACAAAAACATTACCACTGCATTTGTTTCACAGAAACACAACAGAAACATTTTGGTAAGTAACAGAAAATAAACCCAAGTATACGCCCAAATTCAAGACAACATATTTGGATGTGAGTAAACTAAATACTGAATGTGTACGCATGTAAATAAATAATTTTTAATAAAAAAATATAGCCATGGTTATTATATATTTATAATTTGTTACTTTTGTTCATTAAAGTACTAATCAAGATTTTTGCAAAAACTTCTGTTGGGTTAAATTGCAGTTTGCTTACAAGTAAAAAGAAAAAGTGCTCTCATTAGCACCAGCTTAACAATTTGTTCCAAAACAAGAGTAGAAAGAGGTCATTAGAATTTATTAATGCAATTTAGGGTTGCTGGCATGCACTAGAACACAATAAAACCCTTTATTGGGGAAGTTTGATGGTATGCTTACATAATAGGTGTTTGGTGTTTTTCTGCAAATGCCAATCATGTCCTCCCATCACAAGAAACTCATAATGAGGTAATAAAATTTGACTCTGATATAGTAAAATCTGTTTATGATGAAGCTGCTTTTTTCACACCATTATATTGGTGAGTAAACTTAAGGCCAGATTTTAATTGCTGTGGTATTTGACTTGGATTTATGCGAACACACACCCTTACGGCGCACACCCATTATATGCAAGACACAACCTTCCCCAGCACAACTGAACAAGGGTTGATTCCAATTAAATTTGGAATTCAGATGTGTGTGTGGGGGAAAAGTAGTGCATCCACCACAGGTGCAGCAATGGTTCATTCAGCAACATGTTGCTATTTAGTAATATGATTATGTTCAAAAGGAGAAGGTCCTACAACCACCCCCATAAAGTAAATATAGAGACAAGAGGAACAGTTCCAAAGCCAAAGGCTTAAGGGCTGAAAATCATTTTATTTTTTTATGGTAGATGAATTTTGAGTATTTTTCTATTGTGTTTAGGCAATACCACCATTGCAGTTCTCTCCTCTTTGCTTGGTTTTCTCCATCGGCCCCCTGGAGAGGACCAAGGCCACGACTATTTGAGCCTCTGCAGTCCTGTTTTGCTCACTCCACAGAAAGGTGTTGTGCCCTTACATACAAAATTATTATGTTTCTGTAATAGAATTATGATTTTCTGATAGCACTCTATTTTACCTTATAGTTTCCTCCTGGTGAAGCCACGGCTGTGGCGAAATGTGTAGAGGATTTTCCACAACAGTAACTATCTATTGACTCCAACTAAGAACTCTTTTTCACCACTCCTGCATATGAGTATACGAGGTTTATGCCAACCAACTTTAGGTTGAGCACCAATATGCATATATTGTTTTTAAGTTTTGTAAATTTTTTATGTCTCTAATAAAACATGATATTTTTGTACAATTGTAAGTGTCTGTGAAGGTTGTATACTTGCCTAACAATCCCTCTGTGATTTTCAGCCCTTAACCCTTTGGCATTGAAACAGTTCCTTTTGTCTAAACATGTTGCTATTTGTTGAGATTTTACATAAAACTGTTCACACTGAAGATTTGATACATAACAACAATACTAGAAGCTTTACTGGTACAGGCACAATTCCCTTGTGCATGTGAGATGCAAACATTTTAAGGTCTTTAACGCATCAGGGGTTGCTGCATCTGCTGTACTCATGGTAGAGAATTAGGACCCTCCAAATACAGGTGAAACTCGAATAATTAGAATATCGTGCAAAGTTTATTTATTTCACTAATGCAACTTAAAAGGTGAAACTAATATATGAGATAGACTCATTACATGCAAAGCAAAATAATTCAAGCCGTGATTTGTCATAATTGTGATGATTATGGCTTACAGATCCTGAAAACCCCAAGAACCCCAAATCCACAACCTCAAAAAAGTAGATTATTACATGCAATCAATAAAACAAGGATTGTACATAGAACAATATCAGACCTCTGAAAAGTACAAGCATGCATATGTACTCAGTACTTGGTTTGGGCCCCTTTTGCAGCACTTACTGCAATTACTTTTGCACGATAGTCTAATTATTCGAGTTTCACCTGTATTATACCCATGGAAAATTTCCAATAACTCCTATTATAAGCTGGAATGTGAAAGAGGGACATTAATCTACAATATTTTTCTAAGCCCTGAATTGATCACTTAAATGAGAGCTTACTTGTTTATGTGGTTTTATATTGTCCATGGTGGGGGGTTTTGATACGGTGGCAAAATTATGGACATTTAAGTATTTCCATTTTCATAAGAAGCAGTAAATGAGCTTTTTAACAAGCCATCATTGACCTCTGTAGCTGCAGCCATCCTCAAAGATCACAGCAGAATCACTGATATCATCTCAGCAGCTCAGCTCATCCTGCTTATACATCTCAGCAATAATTCAGCAGCCTTCCTGCCTTCCAGTAAATAGATACCCAATGCCTTGAAAGGGAGAGGTGGAGGGAGGAGAAAAGTGAGCTAAGCTGCAAAGAGAGACTTTAGTGCTTCTGCTGTAAACTTTGAGGATCATTTTCTCCACAGTGGCTGCAGCAACAGATGTCAACAAGGGCTTGTTTTAAAATTAATAAGTCTATTACTGCTTGTTAAGAAAATTTAAAGACTTAAATGTTCATAGGCTGGCCACAGGTTTACTTTAAAGTTGTATTATGCAAATAAACATGAAGCCTCTACCGGGGGCTTTAGTAATTTGACTTTAAAGGTGTCCCTTGTATCATGAAGCAAACATCGTATACATTTACAATCAGATTTTTTATTAGAACATAGTTATAAAAAACAATAAAAATACACAGTAAGAATCCTGACATAAAACCATTAAAATATTCTCAAAAAAAAACAAGCATGAACTTTGCACAGTGTCCCTGTGCAGTATCAAGGTTATTTGAGTGGGGGGAAACACAGCCCCTCAATTCAAAATAATATGAAAATAACAATATGAGTGGTCGATGTTCTGCAATGTCCAGCAGCTGTGCAGAATCTGTTTTATATAAACGCAAATATGTTAGAATAATTCATATTACAGTCCAATCAATTCAAAATTTCAGAGGATAACAACAACGCACAATTGTACATACATAAAAGGTTAATTTAAACATAGGTTGTGGTCTCCTGTTACACAAACTCCCTTGTTGCATTTGTTGAATTTAAGGTTGGATTATGTTGAATGAACCCAAGGAATGACGAAGGGCAGAAGAAGATTTGATATTTCATAAAGCTATTTTACTGCTTGCTATGTAACTACATTAATGTTGATAGTCTGGGCATAGGACAACTTTATAGAGTACTGAGGGGTTAGAACCCCTGGCAGGGTTTTATTGCTGTCTGTGCCCCTTTTAAGGAGATTCGATCTCTCCAATTGTCCTGATCATCTGAAATGAAAGTAGGGGTAAATACCAATTTTTGTTTGCTGTCAGAACAGGAATTTTACCTAGCAGTAATTGGCCTGAATTGAGCCTTGAAGTAGAAACCACAACAAGTCTAAAAGCTACAGGAAAGGTTATACTTATAAAAAAGCTAAAGCCCTCAACTTCATATCAGTTGGCCAGTAGCAAAACAGTTTTATAGCTTGTAATTTTTATTTTGTATTCATTTTTTTTTTTGCAATACCACATTGTATTGTGTCTACTTAAATGTCAAAACAGAGTCCACAAAAACACCTTAAAACCGCAACCACACATTACAGAGATGAGGCTCTGACATGTAAAATGAGTGCCATATTTCAGAGACAATAGCCACATGTTAACAAAGTGTCTGGAGATTATGTAAGCAGCTAACCTGGGCTGCAATGTAAGAGGGAGAGAGGTAATTTTTGAAATAAAATGTCAGAGTGCATTATTCCAGAGACAACAGTCAGAAATATTGTACAGAATCCCTGCACATTATGTAAACAGTTTTACTTGGCTGCAGTTGAAGGGAGATAGACTAGGCAGGTTTTGCTGTGAAATAAAATGTACAATGTAAAATACTGTACAGACTCCAGCCACACTATGGGGTCTATTGCCGAGGGCAGCCGAGTGAATGACCGATCAGAAGTGAAGTGAGCCGAACACTGTTCGGCTATTCACTTCAGGCTGGTACGGCTGATTTCAGCCGTACATCGGCTGAAATCAGCCGTACATCGGCTTGCTTCGTGTGGCTTCGGATCAGCCGAACATGCTTAGCATGTTCGGCTGACCTGAAGTGCAGAAGGAGTTCGACCTCCGGCAGGCCGAACCTCCGGCAGGCTTCACACTGCTGTTCGGGCTATTCTGAAAGATCCCGAACAGCAGTGAGAGAATAGCCGAATGCCGCCGAGCGGCATTTGGCTCGGCTGTTCTGCTCGGTCCCTCAGAGGCACCGAGCAGAACAGAAAAAGAGTGAAAAAAGTAGAAAAAAGTTAATAGAAAACTATTGTGCAGAGCTAGCAGTGACAGCTAGCTCCGCCCAATAGTTTCCTATTGTCCGGCGGCTCTGCTGATGTAAAAAATGAAAAAATCATTTTTTCTCTGGGAGCCCCCCGCTCCCGGCCGCCAAGAAGAGAAACCCCGCTGTGTCTTTTTTTTTCTTTATTCTGACACGAGTGATGTCAGAATAGAGAAAAAAAAATTCCCATTAAAAAGCATTGGGACATTACTATTGGCTATTTCAATTTGCAATAGCCAATAGTAAACTAGCATTGTACTCGCCCTCTGCGCATGGAGCTGATGGGGAACTGCAAAAGAGGGCGGGTACAATGCTAGTTTACTATTGGCTATTGACCCCTATGTCTATGTCAGCTTTTTACTGCTCTTCTTCGCTGCAATTTTAGCAACAGAGACATGTAGGTTTTTATCATGAAATAACAAATAGAGTGCATTATCTTAGAGAGTTGCATTGGAGTGTTTTTATTTTACGTATAAAAAGCTATATATTACATTAAAAAGAAAAGAAAAAATATTGCACTGACTCCATAGGCAGCATTCAAGAACCTTTTTGAAGCCACATTGTGAACAGAAAGACAGCATGCAGCATGTTATAAAAAATCAACACTAGAGTGTATAAATTTCACAGAAAAAGGCACAAATATTGTACTGACTCGCACTAGACTCGCATTTGCGCACTAGGATTAGAGTGTATAGATTTCACAGAAAAAAGTCTGGATTATTATACAGTATACTGATGTGTCCTCGGCACTCCTTACAGCGATTGGACCTGAACAACAAATATTATTATACAGATTTCATAGACAGTATGTAAGCACTGGGAGCCGACTCATTTTGAAAAAGCACACAACGTGCAGCATTTCATTAAAATATCAACATTATAGTGTATTAAAGAGTGACGATTGTACTTATTCCATACACTGTATTTGATAGGCCACAGTTTGAACAGAAGAGACACCAGTCAGATATTATTCCAAAAATCAACATTACAGTGTAACATTACAGTGTAACATTACAGTGTAAAGAAAACCAGCAAAATTGTATATTGACTTCATACACAGTATGAACGCACATTTACTAGGCCACAGTTTCATATAGAAAGACCATGCAGGTTTCCAAGAAAAAACAGTGCACTCTTTTAGAGAGGCAATAGTCAGAACAAGGGAATAGGCCGCAAACTAGTAGACACAGAGCATGATTTACCCTGCAGCACACAATTTACGTTTTGAAGGACCAGTTGCAGAAACCTTATGTGTGGCACCTTTACAGTGTCTGATCACGAGAACAGACTGAAAACTTTGAGGCACAATGCAGAATTGGCCCTGCAAAACATTTTTTTAAAAGAAGCTCAGTTGTGGAACTATTATGTGTGACACTGTGCCACAGCCTCAGAATAGGACCGTAGAAGCAGCATACTGGAAATGGTAGCATGCCAGGAGCAGTGGCAGAAAATGGTTTTGATGGCAGGAGATGGTAATGGTGGAAGGTCAGAAGTAGTGGAGGGAGTTAGTAATGATGGCAGGAGATGGTAATGGTGGCAGGATAGCAGAGGTAACGGGAGCTGGTAATAGTGGCAGGCCAGCGGTAATGGCAGGTTATAGTGTAATGTATAATAATTGGGGGGAAAAACTCCAAGCAAAAATGTGATCAGAATCAGCTGCAGGTTTTTTTTAATCATTGCTAATCCGAGACTGGTAAAAAAAAAAAAAAAAGCTGATCAATTGTATCAGAGGACAGGCATATTTGTCTTAATACAGCCTACTGAACTGAATGCCCTCTCAAACATCACACTGACTGCATAAAAAGCCAAGAGCTGTTTTGAATACCGTGCAAGCTCCAGACTGTGGTCCAGCCTGGGCTCCCAAAAGTCCATGGCTTTTGTTCAAAAGGCTGTCCGCATCCATCCTGAACCCCAGGTAATCATATGAGATCACATGGTTTAGGCCCTGCCTGTGACTGCTGCCAGCAGACAGGTCTGGCTGATGTGACCTGATAAACAATTTTAAAGCATCACTGAGACAGACACCATCACTATTGCTTCTACTTTCAGTGACCTGAGGATCAGAGGCATTTTAGGGGGATCCTGCCACTCTCTGGAAAGGAAGCCAAGAGGTTCTTCTGCAGCATCTCTTCCAAGTGGCACACTATGGGATTGCAGCATGAGCCCTGCCATTTTCCCCATTTATCCGGGGGCTGAAGGTGTGGCAAACGTGTGATGGCCCCTTTCCATTATTGTCTGAAACATGGAGTCCTTGGGCAGGCATTTAATCATGAACAAGCCCATTCACCACAAAAGGTCTGCAGCAGATAATTCCAAATTCTTTGTTTCGCTGAGGAAAAAAGTGTTCTCAATTATCTCACCCCACTCACAGAAACTGTTGGTCACTTATGAGAAACTGACCCACAGAAATGATTCTCAGCATTCATGCATAGTTTTGATGGACAATTGGAAGCTGTCAGCTCTTCCACGCATGTGCGGACGCTATGGACCAGCTGCGCAAAAGCGCCGCCAAAGCGGCGCACAGGAAATGACACATCACCCTAATAATTTCCTCTATATAAACAGAGCCTGAGCACCACCATATTGCTGGATTATCTTCAGCTCTCCTGTGTACCTGTATTCCTGTGACTCCCTTCCTGACTTGCTGTGACCCGAATTGGTCTTGACCATTCTTGCCTGCTGCCTGCCACCGACCTCGGATTTGTTTACAGGACTTTGCTTCTGTCTGATCCCTGTGTACTGTGTTTGCTCGATTGGTTTCGACCTTGGCTTGTTTACTTGGATATTGGATTTCGCCTTGGGATCTCAAAGCCCCTGGATTTCAGCTTGCACGGTGTTATCACCACTGGCACCTGTGCCACTTGCTATCTACTTGGACTCTGTCCCCATCCTCAGAGTCCTCAGGACACGAGGTGCAAGGGAGGCCTCCTCACACATTTAGTCTCCAACCAGGTACGTGACAGGATGCTTCGTTAATGGACACATTATTCATTATAATTCTACCAATATTTCCAGCTGACCATGTTTTACAGCCCACATATTATTGCATAAAAAGAAATAATGATTTAATAGATATTAGACATGATATTGATTCTATGTATGGCTTCCTCAGAAAGGGTATTAGGTGTCCCATCAGCTCATAACATAGGTTTGTTTGGTACCTAACTGATTGTTGCTTTCTTATTCATTAATAGCCATGTGTTGTGAAGATATCTCCATTACAGTACCTATTATGACATGTATGACTAGAGTTAAGAACTAGATATGTAAGGGCAGATTCAGATCAAGTAAGCCAGTCAACAATGTTTATTGCTTAAGCTGCTCTGCTAGAGAAATTATGACAAACATCAAGAGCCTCTGCTAATAGAGATTTATGATGGCTATTAACAATTTATGAAAACACCAGAACAAGGAATGTTATAAGGAATATTTTAGTTTAGGGCTTCAGTAAAAGTATTTGCTTCTGAAGCTTTATGACCCCCAAATATAGTCAGGATACATTGGAGTTTGTTGAATGCTCTTTTAAGGGTCTTATAAGGGGGCGCAGGCACGGCGCGCTTGATGGCTGACGTGCCATAGAGGCGCTCCGTACCTCGCCGGCATCTTGGGGGATTTCTAGATCGGCACCGATCCGCCATCCAAACGGCAATACGTACCACCAGCACAGGTTACGTCCCGGCCGAACAGCCATGGCCCCCACAGGCTCTAAAACTAAATCCAAGAGCCGCAACATCAAGGACAACCTGTCGGCTTCTGCAGCCAAGATGGCGCCGACTTCCATCCACTCCAGCACTGCTCTGAGAGCCTCCTCCCCACATTTCCCACACTCAGAGGTAGAAGACACAGGCAGCAGGGCCAGCTCTCCTTCCCCTACCAGAGAACAATCAGGTCACAAAGAGCTCCTACAGAAAATTGATTGTATGCTGCAGAGAGCATTACACAGCACCTCTAAGCAGAGCATAAAAAAGCTGACAAAGGAGATCCGTGACCTAGGCCACAGAACAGCGGAGCTTGAAACCAAAATGGATGATGTAGTTGTGGCCTTACACACACATGGCCGAGAGTTAGACAACATCAAAGATGAAAATCTACAATTGATGTCTAAACTGGAGGACTTAGAGAACCGATCTCGCCGCTCGAATGTTCGGATTTGCGGTATCCCAGAATCAGTGTCTGACCTCCAAGCTTTCACCACGGCCCTGCTCCAAGAATTAGTACCATCTATCCCTCACGACAGGCTGGAGTTTCAACGCATACACTGGGCCCTTACACGCCGAACAAAAGATGGTCCACCAAGAGACATTATCATTAAATTCCTGTATTACCGCACCAAAGAATCTATTCTGCAAGAATCTAGGAAAAAAGGGAAGCTCTCCTTTCAAGACCACAACTATCAGGTGTTTGCAGACCTCGCTCCCTCTACTATCTCCAAGAGAAGGGAATTCAAACCTGCCGTTCAACACCTACAAGACCATGGTATAGCCTATAGATGGGGCTTACCCTTTTGCCTTCTTTTCAGCTATAGAGGCTGCCAACACCAGGCCTCTGCTCTGGCGGAAGCCTTGAGACTGCTCGGGGATCTAGGCCTCCTCGTGGCTGACCTCCATTCACATCGCCCTTCACCATCAGGCCAGAGAACCCCGCGTCGAGTGGAGCCCCCTGAGACCCCGAAGGCACCCCCACTTCCACGCTCGCCTCAACAATACCGAATGCGCCACACCGCAGGGTTCTCGGACTCATACTCTGCCGGACGACAGTTGTAGAGGGATAGCTTCCCATCCTTCGCTATGTCCTGAACTGGGACTCAAGAAAGCCGCCTTTGTGTCATATGCACGACACGTTATACCGGCCCCTGGCCTAATGTGATCACCCCTATTGTTTAACAATGTTCACACAATAACTCAGGCCAGTCCCGATCTAGAGTGTTCCCTTTCATTTAATACAGGTTTCTTGTAGCTGCTTATCAGTGTCGTTAGACTCCAGGTTTGATAAGCTGCTAGAGCATGACTTTAAACGTTATAAGCGCTGAGTGCGCTTTAGGCTCCTTGCTACTGTTCACAACAGTTTTTTGTTGCAGCATAGGCAAACGTTTACTCGCTGCTGTTTTATGTGCTAATTCATTGAATTGCATTTCCAGACGACATGAGCACGGCTCCCAGATGTTAACCAGAGGAGACCCTTTGTAGACCCGGAATTTCACCGGTTACCTCCTCCGCTGACGCATACCTGCTACTCACGCCATTGTGCTCTCAACGCCTGGAATCTCCTTACATGTAACACTTTTGGTTTATTCGTTTTTATGACAAATTATTCACGTTTATTACTAGTCTTCCCCTGAGATGCCGGGGAGGTGGTCACTGTGCCCCTCCTCTAGTCCCCATCCCTGACAAGCTCCCGGCTGGGGGTTCTACTTCTGCCCACAGATGGGATCCCCAACTCGGGTGTGCCCTTCTGTTAAGGTCAGAACCTTGTATCCAACTTATTGTTTACTAACTTGTTGTCTCCTTTTTTTCCTTAGTTTTTATGTCTTTCCCCTTCTTCACTACCTCTCCTCCTCCCCACATGACGCTCGAGGGCCACTCAACGGTCGGTATGTATCATACACTGCACCGTTCCACCCACCCTAAACATGTCACCTGACATTAAAATACTGTCACTAAATGTCAAAGGCTTCAACTCCCCCCGCAAAAGATACACGGCATTTCATGAGTTTCACTCCTGTAAATTTGACAGTCTCTGCCTCCAAGAGTCACACGTCTACCGCTCCTCCCACCCGAAATACTTTCACCCCCAATACTCTCAGGTGTTTATGGCTAATGACAAGTCTAAACATCGAGGAGTCATGATAGGATTTAAAAATTCTATGCAGTTCCAATGCACCAGGGAAGTTCCTGACCCGTCTGCCCGCTATCTTATCTTAATAGGCACATAATGCGACCAAGAAGTGACTATAGTAACCTACTATGCTCCTAATTCCAGACAACTCCCCTTTTTCAAACACCTTCTTACAACCATTAGCACCCACCAGCGTGGAACACTCCTGATGGGTGGAGATTCCAATATAATCATGCACCCTAGTCTTGACAAATCAACAATAAGCGACCCATCTACCGATAACTCCAAAGCTTTTCGCTCAACTTCTGTCCCAACACTCACTAATAGATTGCTGGAGATAATTGAACCCCTCTGCCAGAGAATATACTTTTTATTCCAACCCCCATGGTTCATTTTCCAGGATCGATCACTTCTTTGTTTCGCACTCCACCCTCCCTACAGTGGTTGACTCTAACATTATCCCATTCTCCTGGACTGATCACCATGGAGTGACCCTCTCACTGTCCTCTCTCTGGTCTCAGCACGTTGATCGCACCTGGAACCTGAACGATTCCCTCCTCACAGACAGTAATACCCAAATAGCTATTGAAAATGCCCTACAAGATTATATCTTACATAATAAGACCCCAGATATATCTCCTACCACGTTATGGGAAGCACACAAACCGTTCCTGCGTGGCACATGTATAAAAATAGCCTCTACCATCAAAAAACAGAGAATGGCCCTTCTACTAGACCTCGAAACAAAATTTAACGATGCATCTCGATCCTTTAGTTTACATCCAACCCCTCTAAACAAATCCCTAGCAGAAAAGACCAGAAGAGACCTTAATCTCTTACTCGCCAGCTTTGCTGATAAAAGTCTCTGTAGGACCCAACACAAATTCTACCTCCAAAGCAATAAACAGTCCGCCCTTCTTGCTAGAAGGCTGCGCAAAATTGATTTGCATCAAAAACTCCTCCGCCTCCGTCTCTCAGATAACTCCGTGTCTAGCAACCCCGACAAAATTGTCCAAGAGTTCTCTAAATATCTATCTAAGCTTTATACTTCCACCACCCCATTTGACCCTGCCACAGCCTCTGCTCTATTCTCCGAAGTATCTATGCCTGAACTGTCAGAATCCATCCGCTCATCCTTAGATGCCCCGATAACTAATCTAGAGGTACTCGCAGCTATAAAATCCCTCAAACTACATAAGAGACCTGGCCCGGATGGTTTCTCCGCCACTTACTATAAGAAATTCTCAGAACTTTTAGCGCCTCTACTGACGGCGGCCTTTAACGATGTGCGTGATGGAACCAAACTCAGAACAGAATCCCTTGCAGCCACCATTTGCATGATTCCAAAGCCAGACTCAGATGGAACTCATCGGCCTAAATTTAGACCAATATCATTCCTAAATATTGATGTCAAATTGTTAGCAAAAATATTGGCGACAAGGCTCAACTCCATCATCCCTGCCCTTATTCATAAGGACCAGGTCGGTTTCATCCCCAGGCGCCAAGCGGGGACAATGTGCGCAGAGCCTGTCTCCTTATTAACAAAGCAAATCAAAGAGGCATTCCATTGATGTTACTATCTGTGGACATGCAAAAGGCGTTCGATTCCCTCTGGTGGCAATATCTGCTCTACATTCTCAATAAATTGGGTTTTGGGTCGAAATTCTGTTCATGGATCACTGCTTTATATTCTAATCCTACGGCATCGGTGAAGTACGCTGGTCATAAATCCGCCCCCTTTCCCATCCTTAGAGGTACCAGACAGGGCTGCCCTCTCTCACCACTGTTATTTGCATTGGCTATAAAACCCCTAGCACAATTAATTAAAAAACATCCAGATATCACAGGAATACCACTCGCAGGACACCACCGTAAGTTATGTCTCTTTGGTGATGACATATTGCTCTTTCTTTCCAACCCCCACATTTCCCTCCCCAACACTTTACGCCTCTTGGACTCCTTCAGCCACTTTTCCGGATTACATCTGAACACCTCAAAATCCAAAGCCCTCAACGTAACGCTTTTCCCGCACACATTTGAACTGTTGAAATCAAACTACCAGTATCTGGGTGTTCACCTGACCCCTTCCCACTCCTTCCTATACTCAGCCAATTACCCCTCTCTATTCACCAGACTCAAAAACCTACTTAAAATTTGGCATACACACCCCCTCTCATGGTTGGGAAGAATCGCTGCGGTCAAGATGACCCTATTACCAAAACTTCTATATTCTTTACGGGTCTTGCCTGTTCATATACCTCCACATCAGCTCAGGGCCTTCCAGAGGCAGCTCTCCGTCTTTATCTGGTCCCACAAAAAAACGAGGATCCCAGTGAACTCTATGTATCAAACTAGACGTTCGTGTGGGTTGGGAGTACCGCACCTCCAGAAATATTACTACGTAGCACAATTGGCGACAATCACTAAGTACCATGCAAATGTAGAGGTACCACTATGGGTCTCGATTGAAGCCATAGACTGTGACCCATGCGCAATTGATAACCTCCTATGGATGCACCCTAAAGATAGGAAAGACATCTCTAACATCATAACACGCCACTCACTTAGCATATGGGATGCCTCTAAATATTCAAGCGGCTTTCTCTCACCTCACCAGCCCATGCTCTCCTTTCTGCACCACCCTGCCTTCCCCCCAGCATTTGACTCTCCCACCACTTTTCATAAATGGAAAGAAAAAGATGTAATTCGCTTCTACTCCCTATTCAATAACAATAGCATAGTGCCCTTCCCGAGCCTTCAATCTCGATACTCACTCCCATCCTCCGAAATCTTTAGCTACTTACAAACTAAAAGCGTTATTAGCGCCAATAGTAATTTAAACGGAAATCTACTATCTGTTTGCAAGCGCGACCACCACGCACCTTGAATTATCTCACAACTTTACACATCTTCCCTACAACCTACCCAAACGCCACATCACCTCTATATGGACGGCTGGCAGAAAGACCTGGACTTTGTGCTCTCCGCAGACACCTGGTCCCAGATATGGACCTCCACCAACTCTTGCTCTTCGAGTGCCAGGGTGCTTGAGACAAACTACAAAGTACTCCTGCGATGGTATATTACTCCCTCCCAGGCCCAACACTTTGTGTTGGGCTGTGAGGGCAAATGCTTCCGCGGTTGCCCTGCCAGTGGCACATATATGCATATTTGGTGGACGTGCCCCGTCATCCAGACGTTCTGGTCTAAAATCTTTAGAATGCTCTCCACCCTTATGAGCACTTCATTCCCCCCTACTCCCCAAACAGCACTGCGCAACACTAAACCCTTGAACATTCCATACTCTTAATTCAAATTAATGCTCCATGTCCTCTCTGCCGCCAAACATACTCTTGTTTGCTCATGGCTTACCACAAAAGTTTCCTTCCAAGCCACCAAAAACAGAGTTCACTGGACCTTCTCTTACGAGCAACTCTAAGCACGTCTAACTGACCAAATGCCAACATTTTAGAAATTATGAGATCCTTGGGTGCGACATTTCCTACCCCAACCTTTGACAAGTGCCTACTATCCTTGTGAATACATCTTCTCCTTGCCTTACAACCGACTCAAAGGTGAGGACATTCATTATGTGGAGATAGATGATTGCTAAACATATATACCGCTTCCCATTTATAATGTTCATACAACTGTTGTATAGCAATACTAATGTCAACATTAATGTTTATGCACGCCCACGATGTTCGTGCTCGTGCATCGTTCAATCATTATTTTACTGGAAAAAAAATAAAAACTTTTTGAAACTAAATAAAAGGGTCTTATAAGATGAGAAGAAGACCCTCTAAGTACTCTTTATTCAACTTGATCTGCTGGAGCTGGTTGTTTTAATTCAGGGGTTATACTGAATGTGTCAGTTCTGTGCTTACCCCTATGGATAAAAGATTTCAATCTGATGGTTTGTCTCAGAATTGTGAATGTTCGAGAAATGTGTACTATATGCAACGCAACTTCCTCCTTCTCCTTACTCAGCTTGGGGTTCAGCAGAGCCATTATTGTCAAAACACCCACTGCCAGAAATATGAAGGCAACATGTCCTGCCTCTCAAAGGTGCCACCCAAACAACAATTTGTCCTAGTGATGCAGAATCTGCTTGCCCCTTCTACTTGCATGTAAGTCTTTGCCTCTCTCTGTAAGCCTCCCAGACAATATGAATTTGCCTGTGTCAGGAACAAGTTCATGCTGTTGACCAAAATTATATTTAAACAACATATACCTCCCTCATAAAAATGAAACCCCAGCCCAAAAGAGGACTGTTGGTTCATTGCACTCTCAACAATACACTGTACATTTTTGTGGGTGCACAATAATATGGAACCATAAACTATAATATGTATTACAATAAAGAAGAGTCAACAGGCATGAAGGGGGATGTGATGTTACAGAATACATAGCCCACCACACTGCAATTCACTGTAATAATGTAACACAATACTGCATTTTATAGTCCTGTATATAGCACAGGTTAGCACTGTATAACAGCAATTATCTCTCTCTGAAAATAACACTACATCAGCCCTCCCTCTCTACTCCACACACACTGACAAAAGACTGCTGGCAACACAGACTTTTGGAGAGTGGGAGCTGACACATAAGTAAACCAACACTATTGGCCCTTGTAATCCACATGACCACAGTTCAAAGGACAGGAAATTCATGATTAGTAATCGGTTGCTATAGCAGTGAACAGCCACATCCGTTTTCCGTTTTCCATGACAACTGTATAAGAGTTGTCATGGAAAATATATTCTCTTCCGGTTGAGCTTACAGGACTGGAAGTGAAAGAAAATCTCCCCAATGGGATTGTACCCAGGGCTGTAATTTTAATAAGGCAGCCTGAAGCTGTTGCCTCAGGTGGCAAATCTTTGGGTCATGTGGGGGGGTGGCAGGCTGAACGGTATGACCAGAGTGTCCCAGGTTGCTAAGAGCTGGGTGCCATACACATCTCCCCGTCCAACTCTTAGCAACCTGGTATGCTCTAGCTGGCATTCCGCCGGGGAGCTGGGCAGGACACTGGCCAGAGTGCCACAGGTTGCTAAGAGCTCAGTGGGGGAAATGCAGAGCCCTTAGCCCTCAGTGGTGTCACTCTCCAAGAGCACCCCCCCTCCCACTGATTGCGTGCACCACCAGCACCCACCCCCCTTTATTCAAAATGATAAGTAAAAGTTTTGCCTTTAGTTATACTTTGATATTAGGAGAAATGCTACATTTTTTGTTTAGTTTGTTACATATGTTTTAATATTTTCTTAGGTCCTATTGTTTTGATTGGTGAGCTAGCTCTAAGCTACACGTTCTTATAGAACAACACTGTATCATTTCCTTCAGCAGTACAGCAAAAAAAAGGAACAGGATGGAATTTTATTTTTCAATCTGCTAAGTGGACCTTGTCAAATCCATAGAGGAATAAAATTGCATATGGTCATAGTATGATTAAAGCAAGAAATGGAGCATTTACCCAGGCTTAAGAGTTTGGAAAGCTTTATTAATTCGATTATGTACCATACATAAATATGAACACTCATAAACTCAGCCACATTTTCCCCCTTGGAGAAAACATCTCATTGAACGATCAAATTTCCAGCAGAATAAGCATCCTGCCCTATTTAAATAACTGATTCTCAGTTTTCACACTTTTGCTGCTCACAGAAAAGGATTTTGGAATGAGGAAGTGGTGTCTGCTTTAAATATGTAACAGATCCAAAGTTACAAATGAAACTGTTTCCTACTTCGCTGCACAATATGGTTTGGAAACAATACTAAGCAACCTTACAAAAAAAAGTAAGGACACATGGCCAATTCTAAGGCATTCATTTATTGTTCATTTAAGCCTTACTGCAAAGCAAGCACATTCTCTGTTAGGTATTGTGGGGAAAATATAATTCATATGCTTAATACTTTGCATATTTTACATGGTTTCAGACTGTTTTGCGTGTTTGCTATATATCAGTTGACACCTCTGTAAAATCTTTATATTAAATGCCGTTGGCAAGTATACACCAAATAATGGCATTACCATTTGTAATATTCATAGCTAGGGCTTTATGACACCTTTGCAGTATGCATTTTAAATAGGGAAGCCTTTATTGGTTACAATTCTTTGCTGTGGCCCTTTTTTTCCAGTTTTATTTGACTGACTGAGTTGAAAGTGCTATTTTTAAATGAAGTGATTTCAAATATAAAGAACAAATCTGACCATGCATGTGTTATAAAACCACACCGTCATCTTGTAAGAGTGTGCCAACTATAGCTTTACCCACACATTAAAACTCAACATCATGCAGGTATTAAATAAAACATTCCAGTTAACTATTAAAAATAATAAATGTAGTTTACATATAACTGGTATAACATTTTAAATCTATTTTGATATTGTCCTTCTATAATTGTCCTTCCTACAACAGGACTGAGAAGGGTAACAGTAGAATAGTGAGCCAGTTAGACAGTGCTGCATTGTACAGTGTTGTCCATCTAACACTGGAAGCTTTCTGACAAGAGAAGAGAGTACTACATTTGTGTAATGCTGCTCCTTTATTATCTACTTTAGAGTGAGGGCAAATCCTGTACCTATAACTATTGCTCATGAAAAAGGTAATATTCAGAGATCTAGTTGTGCTACCTGACAGTGGTGCTTGACCCACATGACTGACTGAACACAATTAATGTATTATTTGGCAGGTAAAACAGTTCACATACAGGGTATGCCTTTAAAATTTATGTTTAGCCTCTCGCTTGAGTATATCCAATTTAGGAACTAAACAAAACATTTCTGTAACTTCTAAGGACAGAGGTGTTCTGATTTCTAAAAGAGCATTGGCCATCATTCAGTCCAAAAACTCTCTCTTGTAGTAGCACAAAAGGGAGTAGCAGCATTGGTTGGTGGTCTAGAACCGTACTGTGCATCCATGGGTGTTAAAAACAATAACGCAAACAGGGTCATATTTACACGTAATTGAAAAACACAGGCTAGAGGCAAAAAATGGAATTCTGCAGGCTCTGGAACACTGAAAGTTAAAGCATGTCATGGGACATGTTGATTGCTTGATGTTACTTATAAGATGGCAAATTGGTACTTTGTGAGTTCACTTCAAAGATAGATGATGATCTTTGTTTATTCGGCTCTATAATTGCACTTCATTTGTCTTTTCTTGAAGAGAATCTGTCAATTTTCCACCTCCCAGTCAGAGAAACAGACTACAGTGGCCCACTTGGGCTCCTGACTCATGTAGCAGTTCCAGGATAGGCACATCATTGGCAGAAAATCTGAATAGGTATTCCCCTGCTTTAAAATTAATTTATGGATGGGGGATACATAGAAGTCTTCTCTGACAGGCATATGACCCAATGACAGGTTCACTTAGACACAGACATACATATGGAAAGATTGATAATGTGGGAAAACATTTTTCATCCAACATACATATAAACACTGATACGAATGTCAGCTTATCTGTTTTGGTCATTGATAGCCCATACATTTTCTGACTGTCAAGTGAAGGGGCCATTATAGCAGTGGCAGGTTCATTAAGTTCAAGAAAAGGTTCATCAGAGTCCTAGGACCACAGGTACTACAGAAATACAAGCACTCTCAGCTTCCCAATATGGTGAGATTCATGTGTACAGACAAATAACAGATCAACTATTTATGAGAAAAGTTTTGGATTAAACTAAGTTAAATTGTGGTCAGCTTGGTGAGGTGGTTTGAAGTGCATAAAGTTTATCTTTAAGGTTAAACAACTATAAAAGGCTTTGAGGATTCAGAATGAAAGATCATGCTTGATATTTACCTCGGCGCCTCAAACAGTGAAGCACTATTCATAGTTTTTTCTAATGTGTGAACTTTAGAAAGTGCATTAAAAATGTTATTTTTATTTTTTTGTTTTCATTTTTGAACCTTTACATTCAAAGTTTACGTGCAAATTTTTGTTTGCCCTTTAGTGCACTGGTAAAACATTTTCCAGTTCTGCCGTTAATTTGCAAAGATTATTTATGCTACCTAGGGGCTTTAGTCAGCCATGACAGATTTGAAGCAGACCTGTTTGTTAATGCCAAACAAGTACAGGAACCAATTTATGACCAGTTTCTATCTTTAAACAGATACACATACAAATGAACAGTCCAATTATTAAGACACAAATCATTCAATTATATCTTAGTAAACCGATATATGTTGTAATTTGCCAAACTAAACATTTGATATGTTACTTTGTCTTTCCTTTACATGAGTACATAGACAAATTAATTTCAAGGATAGCTACAAATCTTCTACCTGTCCTCAGCTGGTAGATGCTACAACAAGCACTCTACTGCATTTAGCACTTTTGCACTGAGATAGTGACATTGTGTTCATGCACTGGCTAAATATCACTGGAAAATCAAAATACCTAAGTACAGCTGCCTTACACTTCAGGTCAGGACATTATCTGCATGGAGTTTCTACTTCTGCTGGCATGGGTTTACTTCAGTTTCCTGCCACACACCAATAATATGCTGGTAGGTTAAGTGGCTACTGTCAAAATTGGCTCTAGCATGTGTGTGTATGTGTGCTTATGCCAAGGGGACATAGATTGTAAGTTCCTTGATGGCAGGGACTGATGAAAATGTACAGTATGTAAAGCGCTGCGTAAAAAGAAAGAAAGAAGGGGCGTGGCCAGCGGCTTCATGTAGGCAGACGTGTATAGGAGAGCTCCCGCCGTATATCATTTTGTTAGATCAGCGGAGATTCAGCCTAGATGCTTATCTGACCATTTCATGCTTCTCCTGGGCCTATCCACGGGCCGGCATCCCTTTTCAGTCAACTGGCGGCTACACCCCTTCTGGCTGTCTTTGATGTCCGATGGATTCCATCAAGGGTCCCTGATCCACCTATTGTGCAGATGCCCTAAGCTGGTGTGCTATTGGCGGGAGGTCGGCCGCACTCTCAACTCTGTTTTTAGCGTGCAGATGGACCCCTCCCCCCGATTGTGCCTTTTAGGTGTAGTTGATGATCCACTCTTTGACTCCCCTTTATTGCTGGCCCTCAACATGCGACATTTATCTGAGTTTGCATACTATTCGGGTCTGGCCGTAAATTGGGACAATTTAGACACTCTTTTTCTTTGTGCTTAGTTAAGTAAGAAATAGAAAAGAACTAAGTGATAGACATATCCCTGTGGTAGGGGTTAAGTATTGGTATTATTTTTTTGTTTTGGTTTTGTTATTTGTTTTCTGTTTGTTTTTGTTTTTTGTGGTGCTTGTTGATGTCTTTAGACCGATCTGCCTGTTCATTTGATTTCCATGCTTATAACTGCAGAGATATGGGACTGTAAGATCTTGTCTCGTACATGTGTTATACTGTGTGTGTGTAAAACTTAAAACTTCAATAAAAACTATCTGATTTTAAAATAAAGAAAGAAATAAATAAAGAAAGAAAGAAAGAAAGAAAGAAAGAAAGAAAGAAAGAAAGAAAGAAAGAAAGAAAAAAAAGAAAGAGAGAAAGAGAGAAAGAAAGAAATATAATAGGTTTTGTATTGGTTTCAGATCATATTAAGATTATCCACCAAAACACTTTCTCCCCAGCTGCATACTGCACGGAGGACTAGTGACCTTCCTGCCTTGACTCCACGAAGGAGGCACGCTTGATGACCCCCAGCATAGCCGAAGGTGCCATACTACTCAGGGCAGAGGGAACCTGGAAACTGACTACTTGGCTATTTCTCATTCACTGCCTTCTAAAGAGACCAAAAACACAGCTTCTTGACTTTCAGACCTTCTCTGAACTAAAGCACCCAGCCACAGAGCAAGCCACAAAGGAAACTCCTTAGGGAAGACAGCACATACATATGAGCCCCAGAAATGCATTGGCCATTTCTATACTGTCCCCCCAAACCTACATTGACTGAAGAAGTACCTGCACTGTTAAATGGATATTGGCACTTCAATTCACAATCCTGCATTTTGGCTGTCATTTAGACAGCCAGTATTTGCCGGTAATAGTGGCAGGGGAGCAGTGAGAGGGGGAGAGGAGCTAACTATAAGAGATATGCCTTAAAAGCTTTGGTGGTGTTTTTAGGGTGTATCTCCTATGTTCAAAGTCCTCAAGTGGTCAATGCCCTAAAAATTATTGATATCAATTTCCTTTACTGTATTAGTCCAAGGAGGCCACATTTTAGTGTCAAAATGTGTTTTTTTACTTATAAATACTTTATTTCGTTTTTGTATATGTTAACTTCAAACTATTGAAGGTGATTCCAGTCTAAACCCTATAGGCAGTCAACAAGAAACCTCTTTCCTTGCAAACCTGAAAATATAATTAAAAAACACTTTGTTTATGAAATTCTGAGGCTGGCATCAAAGTAAACAATGACTCCATTCAAAACTCAAAACTATCATATTACAAAATGCCTTTTTCTTCCTTTCCTAACCATAAAGGCATCTTCTGTATCCTCCTCTGGTTTAGCTTTCTTTGTTACTGGGCCTGGTTTTCCCCGAAGGGCTCATATAGGCTGGTGTCATTTTACAGTATTTTATGATCTTCTGTAAAGCTTAAAAAATGGTTGTTTCAATATCTATGCTGTACTCATCAATGCATCTAAACACAAAGATGGCCCCTGGCTACCTCAAAAATGAATATAATAATTAAGAATGCTGAAAAAGCCTGCAAGAAGTTTTATTGGTGTTATCTATTCATTTACCTAACTAATTACAAAAATGTAGCTTATTTGTGTATCACTTGGCTATCGATCCTCAAATCCCCGTTATGGGCTACAATCACAATACAAATTAGTCAACTAAACATGAGATTGTACTAATTTGTATTGAGATTGTAATTCATCATGGGAGGAATCTTGGAGCCGTGGCTACTTTACAACACACACAGGGATCATGGGGAACAAAAGTAGCCACCCTCCAGAAGGAAGAACAGTGTCAGCACCAATTCAGAGATGATTTGATGATCTACAGCTGAGTGATACACAAATAAGATACATTTTTGTTAATAGTTAAGGTATTTGAATATAGTTTTGAGATTTAACCCTGAGTTTAGTGTCACTTTAAAAAGGCTTGTTGAAGTGATATAGGCTTTGAGAACATTTTTCAAGCTTATTTTTTTAGTCCACTCTGCTCCCCCTTGATCCAATGCCTGTCCCTCTATCACCGAAGCTTTCCTTTATACCCACCCCCTCTTCCATTTTGTATCTAGGGATCCACATTACTGCATCATTAGGAGATTATCTCCCTCTTAATTTAACACCGCTCCTCCAAAAATTTAAAACGCAGCGTAAGGCTTGGCTTAAACTCCCTTTGTCGGTAGCGGGCAGGGTTAATCTAATAAAAATGGTTTGGATGCCACAACTCTTGTATATTTTACATAATTCCCCGATTTGGCTGCCTAGGCGTCTTTTTGATCAAATCAACACTATTTTTAGAGAACTTATCTGGCGGCATAAACAGGCCAGACTGAAACTGGATGTTCTGCACAGGCCTAAAATCTCAGGGGGCCTTGCACTTCCTAACCCCTGGTGGTATTTCATAGCCTCACAAATGCAGCACTTGGCGGGCTGGTCGCAGGGTGGGGTACATCCACAATCCTTCACTATCGTATTATATCTATTTGAGGGGTTTGACCCGGTGAGGTATCTGGAGAGTGATTTTTATGTTAAGTTATATTCCAGGTTCCCTACAGTAAAATTAATTGGCCAGGTGTGGAATGCGGCTAAAAACCTGCTGCGCCTATCTGGCCCTACAGGTTACACGCCTCTATGGAGGAATGGCAATCTACCTGAACTTCTTCCACTAGAGGGGTTTAACTCCTGGCGCAAAGCAGGTGTTTATACTGTAGTTAAGGTATTTGAATATAGTTTTGAGATTTAACCCTGAGTTTAGTGTCACTTTAAAAAGGCTTGTTGAAGTGATATAGGCTTTGAGAACATTTTTCAAGCTTATTTTTTTTTAATGCCCATAGGTATGGACCTTAACTCCCACAGCTCCACTTCAGTGTCCAAAAAGGCTGCCTTAGGGCTTGTTCACACCATACAACATATGGTATACACCTTATAACACGTGCAGGCTGCTGTGCACTTGGAAGGGCAGTCTGATGCGTTGTTAAAACACATCACACTGTTTATTTATTTATTTATTTTTTACTTCATTAAAATGTTTAATGTTTAAAATGTTTATTTAAAATTATATCATTATTCCCAAATTACATTCCATTTAAATCTATGCACTGCAGCACATTGCGCCTCTTCAGCGCATTGGCATACGGTGTAGCGTGTTGTGCTGTGTAAAAATACATAATTGATGTCAGCATTTTTTTTTTTTTTTTTTTTTTTTAATATCCCCTTTCTGGTAAAAAAAATAATGAATGCACACTTCATAAAAGAAAAAAATGAGCATTTTTTTTTTTTTTTTTGCTTTGTACAAGAGGGTGTTAAAAAGTATCCCACCAAATGTAGTTAACACGGCAGCTTGCAATTTAAAGATTGTTGAGTGTTCTCTTTCGCATGGACTTAACAGTTATTGAGAATTTTGATTATTTTAGTAATAATGTGATGTACATTATTACTAAAATTCCATTATTACATTATAGTTTAGGCTCTTTTTTTGTGCTCCATTCTTCCTTCCTCTTTGTTATTAATCTTAAGAAAATTTCCAAAAAATCAACATATGAAACATAATTGTCCATTTAGCACTTGCTGTGGAAGAGACTGACAATGAACATTATGGGAAATAAAAAAACAAGATAATCATATGGGTGGCTGATGTAGGATGTCTCATCGAGTGTTCAGAATCCTCCTTTTAAATACTAAACACTAGGAGGTAAAGATAAAGTGAAAAGAAGGATTAAGTGATCATGGTGTAAGTGGAGCTAATAAAATGTTGTTAGCAGCTGTTTGTGTAAGTGTGAGTGTACCTTTTAATGCTCTGCCTGTGTCCTCTGCCCATAAATGCCATATGTCTGTGCCCCACCTACATAAACTATGGGAGTTTTATTTTCCTGTACAAATGAAGCTGCTTATTACAAGCAATACTCTATACTCTGTATCTCTTCACAAAGCCTGCATACTAAGACGAAGCTTGTAAAAGTCAAATGTCACTCTATTTAATTGTCTTGTGCAGGAAGTAGAAGATTTGCATTCTTGTCTGGTTACTGGAAGATAGTACTATGGGTCTCCCAGTTCAACCTACTACTGTACATGGATGGGCCAGTGAAGGGCCCATTGCTTTTGTCTCTATTTTGGCAGCACAATTATTTTTAATAAAGTCTCATTTTGAGATTGCTGTGATCAAAGCATATCATCTGTT